>NC_041384.1:417466131-417471777 GCF_002162155.2 Triticum dicoccoides
TTTCGGCGTTCTGGGAACGGGGGTCCCCAGACTTGCCTGCCTGCGGCCTGCGGCGTGGCTCAAAGGGGGGCCCAGCGCGGCCCATCTTCACCAACACAAACCCAAGACCCTCGCGAGGGGCCAAGCCTCGTGGGGCGGACGACGCGGAGCTTCCTCAGGCACGGCCTCGTCAGGCTGGCTCACGAGAAGGCGGAGAGATCAAGGTGGGGTACCTCACGAGGTGCCCATGACGCAAGCCATGACGACCGAGGGTGCCACGCGGGTGGCAGCCCGTGCAGTGTCCTCCTTTCCTCTTTGGTGCAAAGGGGGCAAGCGCAGACGCGGAGTATCGAGGCATCATGCAAAGGTTGCCATTTCGGTGCAATGAGACCAAGACCATGAGGACTACAAGACGGAGGTCATCGCGGAGCCCAAGACGGCGTCATCACCGGAGCTTTACGCAGGCGAAGACTACTTTTGTCAGGATAACTGATACTAGTTGTCCCCCTTCAAATTAGCCTGCCATTGTTGGCTCCCTTCCCGCTTGATATTTGGGAAGAGGACCAGGGCCTCTATAAATAGGACGAGCCACCCACAGAGCAAGGGGGATCGGAGGTTGAGAGGTTGGAAGGAAAGAGAGAGAGAGAGATGGGTGACTGAACTCCTCCCAGCAGTTCATCGGCCCAGCCAAGAATAGACCCTCGTGAGGCTGTTTTTCCTTGTATTGTTCATCACCATCAGCCCAAGAGGCAATCCACCACACCACACACTGGAGTAAGGTATTACACCACCACGGTGGCCTAAACCAGTATAAACCCTATGTCTCTTGTGTTGTTCTTTCCTCAGTTTAGATCCTAGCAAGGCGGAGGAGTGCAGGTAGGTAGGAGGCGAAATCTCCACGCGCACCCCAGTGTTCGAACCTCAAGGGTCTGCCGGAACCCGAAATCCGACATTTGGCGCGCCAGGTAGGGGTGCGTCGGGATTCGTCTTCCACTACCCCGTTCTCCTCCGACCATCACGCCCATGTCTGACGCTCGTCGGGCCTGCACCGAGTGCCGGGCCGCACTCGCTTCCTGCGTCGCCCAGATGGCCCCTGTCGGCGGGCGTCCTCGCCATTCCCTGTCACCTGCCGTCAACACCGCCACCGGCCCGGCGGGGGACGAGCAGCAAGCATCGTCCCAGCATCTGTCCGTGCGGCAAGACGGCCGCACCGCAACTCCCTCGCTCACCCCAGCTGGTTCTTCGTCCCGCGTGCTCCGCACGCCCATGGAGCCCCGCAACCTCTCCCGCCCATCGCGCTGCACCAACACCCCCGGTCGTCGCGGCCCTCTTGGGCGGCTCGCAGGCGCCGCCTACAAGTCACCACGTCAAGCCGTTCATCCGCCGGGTCAGCGCCGCTTCCACGCGGCAGGGGGCTCCCCAGGTGGCCGTCACCAGAACCCTCATTGATGGCGGCGCGGGCCTCAGCATGCTCTCGGTCGAGGCCTTCAACCTCCTCTGCATACCCCTGGAATGGCTGCAACCCAGCCGGCCCTTCTCAGGCGTTGGGGGCGAGTCATCCAGCTCCTTGGGACAGATCCGGCTCCCAGTAACCTTCGGCACCTACGACAATTTCCGCATGGAGCTGGTCGACTTTGACATCGCCCCCATCGGCCTCCCCTACAACGCCATCCTTGGCTACCCAGCGCTGGCCCAGTTCATGGCCGCGACGCACCCGGCATACAACCTCATGAAGATGCCCGGGAGCAGCGGTGTCTTCACTGTGCACGGGGACACCGGGGACACGCTGAGGGTGCTCAAGCTCGCCTTCAAGACGGCGGCGTCGGCACAGCCCGCCGACTTGGAGACCCCCGAGCCCAAGGGGGCTGCACACACCAAGAAGAAACAGTTGTTCACCCAAGACAAGGAAGAAACCAAGCAGATACCCGTCGATGAGGACGGGTCCACCAACGCCACTTTCACCATAGGCGCCCACCTGAAACCCGAGCAGGAGAAGGCCCTGGTCGGGTTCCCACGCGCAAACAAGAAGGTATTCGCTTGGGAGCCTGACCAGTTGGCAGGGATCCCTAGGAGTGTAATCGAGCATCACCTCAACGTGTGCCCCAACGTGCGCCCTGTGAAGCAGAAGGCCAGGCGGCAGTCCACAGAAAAGCAGGCCTTCATCGTCCAAGAGACCCGCAAATTAGAAGCCGCTGGGGTCATTCGCGAGGTCCGATATCCGGATTGGTTGGCCAACCCTGTCGTTGTGCCAAAGAAGGGAGGGAAGGAGCGCATGTGTGTCGACTTTACCAACCTCAACAAAGCATGCCCGCAGGATCCGTTCCCGCTCCCCCGCATCGACCAGATCATCGATTCCACTGCGTAATGCGACCTATTATGCTTCTTGGATGCCTTCTCTGGGTATCACCAGATCAAGATGGCGGTAGAAGACATCGAGAAGACAGCCTTCCTAACCCCGTGTGGGGTGTACTGCTACACATGCATGCCATTCGGGCTGCGTAACGCAGGGGCGACCTTTCAGCGGCTGATGCACATCACCTTGGGCCCGCAGCTCAGGAAGAATGTTGACGCTTACGTCGATGACATTGTGGTAAAGTCTCGGGAGGCCAGGACCTTGATCCAAGACCTGGAGGAAACCTTCACGAGCCTCAACGCAGTGAACCTACGGCTCAACCCGGAGAAATGTGTGTTCGGAGTCCCCTCGGGAAAGCTCTTGGGTTTCCTCGTGTCCCACCGAGGCATCGAGGCTAACCCGGAGAAGGTCAAGGCGGTGGAAGACATGAGCCCGCCAAAGACCTTCAGAGAAATGCAGAAGCTCACAGGGCGCGTGACCGCGCTAGGGCGCTTCATCTCCAAGTTGGGGGAACGAGCACTGCCCTTCTTCCAGCTAATGAAGAAAAAGGGGCCCTTCGAGTGGACTGAAGAGGCCGACAAGGCATTCCAGGATCTCAAGCGATACCTGACCAGCCCACCGGTCATGGTGGCTCTGCGACCTCAAGAGCCCCTGGTGCTTTACCTCGCCGCCACTCCCTGCTCCGCCAGCGCAGCCTTGGTGGCAGTCAGAGAGGAGCGCCGAATCAAAACTACGGCAGCAGCCCGGGACAAGGCAGAACAGGGACAAGGAAGGCCCACAGAAACTGCCACCGCGGCTGAGGAGGATCATCCGCCGCAGAGGGGCGCACCGGAGGCGGAACAGGCCCCTCTCCCAGATGGCCAGTCTTAGGAGGACTCATTGCCTCAAGAGGCGCCATGGTATCCGAAGGGAGCCACCAGCACTGACGCACTCCACCTCGTTGAGCACCCAGTGTACTTCATCAGCACGGTGTTGCGGGATGCAAGGGCATGGTACCCCATGCCTCAGAAACTCCTCCTCGCGCTACTGGTGGCCTCGCGCAAGCTGCGGCACTATTTTCAGGGTCACCCCATCAAGGTCGTCTCGTCATACCCCCTGGAGAGAGTGCTCAGGAGCCCTAATTCAGCTGGAAGGGTCGCTGAGTGGAACATAGAACTGCAAGCGTTTCAGCTCGAATTCAGCATGACCAGAGTCATCAAGGGAGTAGCGTTGGCGGATTTTGTGGCAGAATGGACGGAGGAGCCAGGCCTCAAGGCCGACGAGGATCGGTCCCTGTCCCCGGGAAGCGAGGCGCCAGAAGGCTGGGTCATGTACTTCGATGGGGCGTTCTCCAGGCATGGCGCAGGGGCTGGGGCGGTGCTTATATCGCCCACTCAGGACAAGCTCTACTACGCCGTGCAGCTCTGTTTCCAGCAAGGTGAAAAGGTCTCCAACAACATAGCGGAGTATGAAGGTTTAATAGCGGGCTTGAAGGCCGCGGCTGCCCTGGGGGTGAAACGCCTCACCATCAAGGGCGATTCGCAGCTCCTTGTCAATTTCTCCAACAAGGTGTACGAGCCGAAGCATGAGCACATGGAAGCCTACCTAGCGGAGGTCCGCAAGATGGAGAAGCAATTTTGGGGGTTGGAGTTGCAGCATGTGCCCCGTGGCACCAATCAGGAGGCCGACGACATCGCCAAACGGGCGTCCAGGCGGTTACCTCAGGAGCCTAGCATTTTTGAGGAACGGCTCTTCAAGCCATCAGCCCTGCCGTCATTATCAAACACGGCTCAGCCCCGGGAGGAGCTCCCCCAGCCACCTGCCTCAGGGGAGGGATGTTGGATCGCGGAGCTCCGGAGTTACCTAACGCAAGGGACCCTGCCGGAGAAGGAGGAGGAAGCGGAGCGAGTGGCACACCAGGCCACCGCATACTACATCAAGGATGGAGAACTCTACCGGAAGCGGCCAAATGATGTATCCCTGCGCTGCATCTCCAGGGAGCAAGGGAAGGAACTACTGGAAGATATACATGGCGGAGACTGTGGACATCATTCAACATCACGGACCCTCGTCGGCAAGGCGTTCTGCAGTGGGTTTTATTGGCCCACCGCGCTCAATGACGCCGTCGAACTAGTGAAAGTTTGTGAGGCCTGCCAGTTCCACGCCAAGAAGATCCATCAGCCAGCAGGAGGTTTGCATACTATACCCCTTTCGTGGCCATTCACAGTCTGGGGGCTGGACATCTTAGGCCCGTTTCCTCGGGCGCCCGGGGGCTACCGCTACCTCTATGTCGCCGTGGACAAGTTCACCAAGTGGGCTGAAGTAGATGTTGTCTGCACCATTCCCGCGGGTTCCGCGGTCAAGTTCATCAAGAGCATCGTGAGCCGGTTCGGGGTGCCGAATCGCATCATCACGGACAACGGTTCGCAGTTCACCAGTAACCTCTTCAAAACATACTGTGCTAACCTTGGAACGCAGATATGCTACGCCTCGGTGGTGCACCCCCGAAGCAACGGCCAGGCCGAGCGAGCCAACGCGGAGGTCCTGAGGGGCCTCAAGACCAGGACGTTCAAGAAGAAGCTGGAGGCCTACGGCAGAGGTTGGTACGACGAGCTTCAGTCCGTGTTGTGGTCCATCCGCACAACCGCGACCAAGCCGACTGGAGAGACCCCGTTCTTCCTAGTCTACGGAGCCGAAGCGGTCCTCCCTCATGAGGTCAGACGTTGCTCCGCGCGGGTCCTGGCATTCGACGAGGCGCAGCAGGATGTCATGCGGGGGATGGACCTCATGCTGGGGGAGGAACGTCACCGAGAAGCCACGCTACAAGCGGCGAGGTACCAACAAGCACTGCGGCGATATCACTGCCGCAACATCCGCCCCAGAACTCTCGAGGTAGGAGACCTCGTGCTCAGGCGGATTCTCTCCAGGGAGGGGCTGCACAAGCTCTCTCCCATGTGGGAGGGCCCGTTCAAAGTTGTTCATGTTTCCAGGCCTGGCTCCGCGCGCTTGGAGACTCGGGAGGGGGTGCCTGTCCAGAATGCATGGAACATCCAGCACCTCCGGAGGTTCTACCCCTAAAAAGGCCCAGAGCCCGTGAAGAAGGCGAACGCCTGTGAAGCTATCGCGTTTCGGAAAAGGCCCAGATCCTGTGAAGAAGGCGAATGCCTGTGAAGCTATCGCATTTCGGAAAAAGGCCCAGAGCCTGTGAAGAAGGCGAATGCCTGTGAAGCTATCGCGTTTCGGAAAAGGCCCAGAGCCTGTGAAGAAGGCGAATGCCTGTGAAGCTATCGCGCTTCGGAAAAGGCCCAGAGCCTGTGAAGAAGGCGAATGCCTGT
>NC_041384.1:417471787-417472820 GCF_002162155.2 Triticum dicoccoides
AAGCTATCGCATTTCGGAAAAAGGCCCAGAGCCTGTGAAGAAGGCGAATGCCTGTGAAGCTATCGCGTTTCGGAAAAGGCCCAGAGCCTGTGAAGAAGGCGAATGCCTGTGAAGCTATCGCGCTTCGGAAAAGGCCGAGAGCCTGTGAAGAAGGCGAATGCCTGTGAAGCTATCCCGTTTCGGAAAAGGCCCAGAGCCTGTGAAGAAGGCGAATCCCTGTGAAGCTATCGCGTTTTGGAAAAGGCCCAGAGCTTGTGAAGAAGGCCAACGCCTGTGAAGCTTGCCACCCGTGACACTCTCACGTAATAATGAGTTGGGGCTGTACACGCCCTGGAGTCTCAGGAGCGCCGGCCTCAGGCCCTGGGGCTCCCTCCCACGCCTAGTGGCAGCACTTAGCTCCGCGCTGGTGAGAAGACGTCGAAGACTAGATTAGGTGCCGGACGCGGCTTTTCATTTGCTTTCCACAGTTGGCTTGTTCCTTCTCATTCGAAGTTTTATTGAAGTTGTTGCCGTCTTTGGCTTGTGATTCTTCGACTTTTCACTCTCCTGCCTCGATTTCTCTTGTGCAAGGCCTCGCGAGGGGGGCAGCTGAGCACCCTCGCGAGTGTTCCTATCCTAGTCATTCAAAGAGTTCGCGGCCTGGGCCCATTATAGGAGCACCCCTCCAGTCCGTGCCCCACGGGCACCGCGACACAAACAAAGGGCCTGGGTTGGTCGCCCCCCACGGACGGGGCCGGGAACTATCCACGCTCGGGCACGTAGCCGGAAGGTACGATAACAGAAGCAAAACGATGATTAACAGCAATAACCCAAACACGCCCCCGCGGGGCTCCACGCTACTGTCTTTGTTATGCAGGAAAAAGGAAAAGAAAGAACAAATCTGGTGCAGCTCGCCTCACACCAGCCTGCAGGGAAGGCCCGAGCTGCCTCCGGAGCTCAGGCGGACTCCCTCTCGCGCTTCACCAGGGCGCGACGGTGGGCGGACACGTTGCCACTTCCCAAGCAGATACGATGGCGTGGAGGCTGACCGCGG
>NC_041384.1:417474155-417475647 GCF_002162155.2 Triticum dicoccoides
CTCCCTGCACGGCCAAGTCCGGGCGCGCCTTGGGCCCGGGGGCTACTATCGGTGTTCTGGAATGGGGGTCCCCAAACTTGCCTGCCTGTGGCCTGCGGCGTGGCTCAAAGGGGGGCCCAGCGCGGCCCATCTTCACCAACACAAACCCAAGACCCTTGCGAGGGGCCAAGCCTCGCGGGTTGGACGACGCGGAGCTTCCTCAGGCACGGCCTCGTCAGGCTGGCTCACGAGGAGGCGGAGAGATCAAGGCGGGGTACCTCACGAGGTGCCCGTGACACAAGCCATGACGACCGAGGGTGCCAGGCGGGTGCCAGCCCGCGCAGTGTCCTCCTTTCCTCTTTGGTGCAAAGGGGGCAAGCGCAGCCGCGGAGTATCGAGGCATCAGGCAAAGGTTGCCATTTATGTGCAATGAGACCAAGACCATGAGGACTACAAGATGGAGGTCATCGTGGAGCCCAAGACGGCGTCATCACCGGAGCTTTGCGCAGGCGAAGACTACTTTTGTCAGGATAACTGATACTAGCTGTCCCCCTTCAAATTAGCCCGCCATTGTTGGCTCCCTTCCCGCTCGATATTTGGGAAGAGGACCAGGGCCTCTATAAATAGGACGAGCCACCCACAGAGCAAGGGGGCTCGGAGGTTGAGAGGTTGGAAGGAAAGAGAGAGAGAGAGATGGGTGACTGAACTCCTCCCAGCAGTTCATCGCCCCAGCCAAGAACAGACCCTCGCGAGGCTGTTCTTCCTTGTATTTTTCATCACCATCAGCCCAAGAGGCAATCCACCACACCACACACTGGAATAGGGTATTACACCACAACGGTGGCCCGAACCAGTATAAACCCTGTGTCTCTTGTGTTGTTCTTTCCTCAGTTTAGATCCTAGCAAGGCGGAGGAGTGCAGGTAGGTAGGAGGCGAAATCTCTGCGCGCACCCCAGTGTTTGAACCTCAAGGGTCTACCGGAACCCGAAATCCGACAATGAGGACAAGGACAAGGACGCGGTCGACTTCAGCAAGGGGGTGCGGAGTCCACCAACAGCGGCATGTCTCCAGGACAAGTCATCGACGTCTCATCTCACACCGGCGATGCATAGGCCGGCGCAGCGACGGATTTGTTAGAATTACACAACTAGCGAAGAACACCAGGGACCCAACAGCTCGCCCAGTTGTTTTTTTAGTTTCAGAGACGAAGCTCAACTGCGCGCTGTGCCGGGTGTGTGGCCCGTCTAGCCCACGCTTATGCTTTTATTTAAGCACATGACGAGCCCAGTTGATATCTCTTTTCTTTCTGAAAATGGCTAGCCCAGTTCTTTTTTTGGAGAACACCCAAACCGAGGCCTACTTGCTTTTCTCAGCCCTGCTGGGCAGCAAGGAGAGAGGATTGTAAAGTAGTATGAAATGGGCTTCCCCAAAAATGGGCTATAAGTTGTAAGAAATGGGCTGTAAATTTTTAAACCAAAGCCAACCGGCAATTACATTAAAATATCATTTTTTT
>NC_041384.1:417475826-417477138 GCF_002162155.2 Triticum dicoccoides
ATTCATTTTTTGTGGAGAATTGTTTTTTGAATTTTATTTTGATATAATTTTCAAAAATTACTTTTAATGCGACTCGAAATTTCGTGATTAAAAGAGTTTCGACCCCACCGAAATATGAAAATTTTCGTTGAAGTTTTTAGCAGTGCCCAGAATATATGGTCTGTAATGCTAATAAAAAGAATAGGGGCTTCAAATATCCTTAAGAATTAGGAAATGGGCTGTAAGTTATTGAAAACAATGGCTAATGGGTTGTATGTTGTTTTCCACATATTTGGAGGCTGACTTTTGGGCCTACTAGGTTGACGGTGACGCTATCCTAATTTTTTTACGCGTACGCAAGGCTTTGTCAACTTAGTCAACACAGAGCAGTGACTGTTGGATGTCCATCCAACGGCCGCCATGCTTCCTCAATATCTGATCTTCCTGCTCCAGCCGCCCAAACCAGCGCCGTCGGGACTGCCTGCTCCCTCTCCCCGTGGCTGGCTGTGCTGCCGCCAGGCCATCCCTCTACACACCCGCACATCCAGTTATTTTCTGGCGACGTCAGCCTCACCCCGCAGCCGACCAGTCAGGGCTCGTAAACCCCTCAGTGTGGGCATCCGCTGCGGTGGCTTGGCTGGCTCCGGGTCGTTCCCTTCCCGGGCCTCGCCCTTGTGCACCGTGTTTGTGCTCTCGGCGCGGCAAGGTCAACATGGTCAACAAACAACAGCCATCGGAAGAGGCTGACAGTAGGGGTCCACACAAGGAAATGCCTCCTTATTACGCGCAAAATAATGATTCCACCACCTAACAGTTGGGACCCACTGGTAGGGCCTCTGTATTTCTTGAAAAAACGTCCCCCCCCCCCGCTATCAGCTCAGACCCACCAGCTATATCTTTGCACACAAGGAAGTGCCTCCTTATTACACACACAAAAATGAATAATCCCCCTTATTAGCTGGGACCTACCATTGTGGGAGGCTGACTTGTGGGCCTACTAAGATGATGGGGACGGAGGGCTTTGTCAACTTAGTCAATATGAACGATTCTAGATCCAGTGACCATACGATATCCATCCAACGGCCGTAGTGCTTCTTCAACCTATGGTCTCCTCGCTCCAGCCGCCCAAAGCAGCGCCGGTCGTGGCGCCTGCTCCTGCCTCCCGTTGCCGCTGTGCTGCTGCGGAGGCCTCACCGCCCCCTACTACTCCCACCCCTGGCCAGGCCATTCCTCCACTCACCCACACCCCCTGTTATTCTGCGGCGACGGTAGCCTCACACCGAAGTCGAACCAGTGAACCCTCGTACTCCTCTCCACATGGGCATCCACTACC
>NC_041384.1:417477360-417479031 GCF_002162155.2 Triticum dicoccoides
TGTACATGGAGAGGCTGACAGCTGGGTCCACGGCCGCAGCAAGGAAGTTCCTCCTTATTACGCGGAAAATAATTATTCCTCCACCTGACAGCATGGACCCACTGGACGGGCCACCGTATTTCACAAAAAATGTTTCCCCCCTGACTGATGGGACCCACCAGCTACATCTTCGCACGCAAGGAAGTGCGTCCATATTACGGGCAAAAAAATGATTCGCCCCTGACTGCTGGGACCCACCAACTATATCTTCGCACGCAAGGAAGTGTGTCCATATTACGGGCAAAAAGAAACAATTTGCCCCTGACTATTGGGACCCACCAGCTACACCTTCGCACACAAGGAAGTGCCTGACAGTCAGGACCCACCCGGTCGAAGCGTACGTAGCATTGTCATTCTGGTCGTGAACATGTACATACATACTGGTCGATGTACAGGCGCGCAGGTGTGGTAGTAGAGGCACGCATGTAGCATGTACATGTATGTACAGTCGTTAGGGTGCAAGAAAGTAAATATGACCATGTACATATGTACGGGCAGGGTCTCGAATGCCTACTCGTGCATACGTACGGCCAGGGCTCGTGTACATGGTTGTGGCTAGGTCAGAACAGAGAAACTGCGTCATCGTCGTGTTCATGGGGAGGCAACGGAATGCATCGTGTTCATCGGGAGGCAACGGAACGCGTGTTGTTCATCGGGAGCCAATCGGCTTGGACGGAATAGCCAATGGAAACGAGGCCTGGCGTACCATAGAACGGAGGAAAGAGCCTTGTGTTCGACTAGCCACGGTGGAAAACGGATCATGTTCATCGGGAGGGGTCTGGCGTACCGCAAAACTGAGGAAACGGACTTCCTACGGTCGAAACGGTGTCCTGTTGATCGAGAGGGGTGTGTCGTACCGCAAAACGAAGGAAACAGACTTGTGTTAACGGGGGTCCTGTTCATCGGGAGGGGTGTGGCGTACCGCAAAACGGGACTCCACGGGATACTGTTCATCTCCACCGTCGACCTCCTCCAGACTCCATGGGCTACTGTTCATCCACCGTCGACCTCCTCCAGCCTCCACGTATGACTGTTCATCCACAAGCTCCTGTTCATCCAGCCTCCACCGACTACTATTCAACTAGCCCTCTCCACGGGGTCCTGTTCAACCACCCCTCCATGGGCTACTGTTCATCCAGCCCTCCACCATCTACTGTTCAACCAGCCCTCCATGGTGTCCTGTTCATCCAGCCCTCCACGGGGTCCTGTTCATCCACCGGCTCCATCGATCGGGGTACTGTTCATCCAGTGGCAACGGCCTCTACTACCACGGTTTCCTGTTCATCCAACCCCCACTGGGAACTATTCATCCAGACCCCCCAACAACGCTCATTGTTCATCCAGAGGTAGCATTGATCGGCTTTAGTTAGTAGCAGTAGCGAAGGAATCGCTCGATTGGGTTCAGTTAACAGCCATCGATCGATTGCTCGGGTTCAGTAACGCGTAGCCTGCAGTGCAATCGCTCGGGTTCAGTTAGAACCCAACGCCTCACTTGGGTTCAGTTAGAGCGCAACGCCTCACACACACGCGCGTACGTACGAGAGAAACGCGCATCGCTTGGCCCTCGACTAGCCAGTGTAACCGGGAACTCCCCGATATTTTCCTCGCCCTCGCTTCTACCACGGTTTTTTC
>NC_041384.1:417600232-417604829 GCF_002162155.2 Triticum dicoccoides
ATGAATTTATAAAATTAGCTAGGAATTACTACAGTTTGTCTGTTGGTTCACTTTTCAGAAATCTCTACTAACGAATGATTTTATAAAAGAAAACTAACTTTATAGATTTCATGCGTGTAAAAAATAATACAACATAAGGTTTTTCTATTCATTAGTGTCCACATCACAAGAAAACAGAACTGGACATTTACTAAAACTAAAGAAAGGTTCCTACAATTCATAATATAACTAATTTGTATGGACTGGAACTGAATCACTTTGAATAAAAAACATCCACAGGCAAGACCAGAAGATCGGAATCTAACAGCAGCAGAACTTGAGACACACTGTTACTCGTGTTCTTGAGGCATATGGTGCATCAGTACGTCTCATGTGGCGAGTGCACTGTATGTGCCCCCAATTTACTTTTGTGTAAGAGCTGCCATTATGTTCCAAGGTAAGTAACACGAAATAAGTTTTGCTATCTAACTCAGGCAATTTTGTGGTTCAAAAAATGTATACTACCTCCGTTGCAAAGACATGCAGATGTGATCAACTCATTCCAACTCCTTAAGTCAATTGTTTCCTTTTGGGTCTTTGATTCGGAAGTTGTCATATCAGACTATGTTTCTGTTGTAAACAACACAACACAAACATGCAGATGCGTTGCAACGGGAGTTTAAAAAAATTCAAATACCACCCCCTCCCCAACCCACCCTCGAAGTTGAAAATCTCGAAAATCTAAACGTTTGATTCATCTGTATTCCTGTGCATGTCAATCGGAACTTAATATTACTAAAGCAACTTTAAATTCTAAGATTTGCAAGCTTGAGTATTTTTACATGTCTAGTTTTCAGAAGAAAACAAGATTGATGTTTGCTTTACAATTATATTGAGTTTTCAGCTTTAAACTTCATTGTCAGTCTACTTGTACATTCCCAGCTAAACTTCAACAATTTTAGCTAAATGGGGCATTGTATACATTGGCACAATGCCCAGTGTTTTTAATGGCCGGCCTCAAAAGATAGACGTACTTTAGCATATATATGTATGTTCAGACCAAGAACCCTTGCCAATTCCAACAATAAATACATGAAAAGTACATGTGATTGAAGTAAACTACAGAAGAACCTCGACAAAGTAACTATTGTTAGCCAATTAGAGCAAAATACAAAATAAATATTGACAAGAACAACATATATAACATTTTGGATGATGGATAAGTTAATACATCCGTCCCCTAACTTCATTTACGAATCATATAAGATGTTGTATGGCTCGTATGTCAATAGTAGTTCGTGTTCTTTACTTGGTATACATATCAATGTGTATTTGAAATTTGAATGCTATTAAGCAAACAACATTGCAGAAAGGAAAATTTTACCAAGCCACAAGGGAAGATGAAGACTGAAAAGTCTGAGAAAATAAAATGGTTTTTGGATATCAACCTTTTCTTATCTTTCTCTCCAGCAAATATTTTGAGAAGCACTGATGTAGATAGGGACTTTGATTCCAAAGTATTGAAGTAAATATATGTGGTATATCCTAAGGTTGCACCAGAGGTATTCAAAATAGATGTTCCAATATTACACTCTGTTTTTTAATAAAAAATGTGTCATTTGGTCTCTCCACATCCGAAAAATCTGGTTTGCATTCAGGATGAACTGCATTTCTACTTGTAGAGTAAATAGCACTAGCGGTCTAAGAACTTGCACTACGGGTGCACTTAAGTCACACTACTTGCAAACCGGAAAAACCCATCACAGAACTTGTGTTGTGGGTGCAATTAAGTCACACACGCAAGCTAAACCGCGCGACGCCCTGTTTTTTCTGTACTTTTGCACAAAAGTCCTTCCCGATATTGTTTGAGGGTCGTATTGCAAAGTCGCAGATTTATAACCGAATCGAACCTTAGTTCCCAAATTGAAACGAAATCCCTATCTCTTGTCCACTCTCACACCTTCCGGCGATGCTGACAGATGGGCGGCGGCAGCGGGAGCTTGAGCGGTGGCGGAAGTAGGTGTGGTGCCGCCATCATCATGGCAGGCAGTATGGCAGGCGTGGGCAGCAACAAGGAGAGAATGGCACTGGCTAGCCACGCCGCCGCCGGCGTCGGCGATGGCAGGTCTTCGGCGACTGCCATGGCATGGTCTCACATCCGCGATTCGCGTATGTTTCCTCAAGAGGTGTGGCGGCGGGACGAGCCGGAGATGCGGCCGGAGTGCTGGCGGATTTTCATCGCTCGCACTTCTAGCATGGCGGCGCTCAAGCGATATTTTTATGGCCGTGTCCTGTATGCCACCATCATTGGATAGCTGGGGAGCATGGTAACGCCGGAGGCGCTAGCGGCGGGAATGGTGTCTCACTGTGCTATCCAACGGACGACAACCAAGGTGGAGGTCAACTGCCCATCATTCCATTTTTTTCGTTCGCTTCGACTCGATGGATGATTGCACTCGTGTGGTGCACGTGTCGGAGCAGCTTCATTCTTGTGGCAACAGGATTTCTTTTCAGCACTGGTCAAGCTTCTCGCGTGGCAAGCCAGGGAAGCTCGAGTACAAGATGTTGCTGAGTTTGGAGGGGCTCCCGGAGGAGGCTTGGGATGCACACACCATCAACCTGGTGCTCGCCGGTGTCGACGGCAAGCTCATCGACATGCTCCTGGCCACTAACAAGTGGGTGTTGTAGGTCACTGTGTGGCTGTGCAACCCTTCTGGTGTGCCAAAGGTGCTCACCATGTCTGTTCCTACACCTCGTACGGGGCCATGGAAGCCAGACTCTGAAGATGAGAATGCACATTCACCGTCGGCTCCAAATTCTCCCACAGAGTGTGCAACCGTAGATTTTCTAGTGATTATGCATGTCAAACAGGTCATCGACCATGGCCCATTGCTAACTGAAGGCTTGGTTGTACAATTTCTCCCCGATGAAGATGAAAACCTTACCCGCAAGCATACTTTCAGCACATGGCGCGACAAGATAGATGGCACTGGCCCTGGTCAATATGGCCAAGCTTAATTGAGAAGCACTGGAGCTGGAGAACTTATCAATTTAGTTATGTATTGTCAGTTTGGTCATTGTCATTTGAACTAGCTGATCTTGTACCCTGTTATGTCTGTTTCTGTCAGTTTGGTTATTGTCAGTTTGTAATGTTTGGATGATGAACCAATCTGTTTTGTGAACTTCAGTGTTATTATGTTGTAATGTTGGCTGGTGTGTTGTGTGTAAAACAAGTTCTGCAATTTGTTTATGCACTTCCTACTCAACTATTACCAGGACACATTTGTAAAGCAATGTTGAACCAGTCTAATTCAACCAGTCTATTTGAACCAGTCTACTTTCACATATGCTTGCTGTCTTACATCAACAAGTTTACATAGACTGATAGCATGCAAAAGACCACACCAACTAGTTCAGTACATAATAGTAGTACTTAAGTTACAAAATACCAAAACAAATGCATTGCAAACCATCTCATTCTTCAACTTCTAGGGCTTCTTGTGTGCATCGGAACTCGGTTTGCTCTTCCACATGTGTGCTTCTACTAGACCCTTCTCCAAATAGCAGCCACTTCAGTCCCTTTGTTTTTGTTTTCTTGTTTCTTGTGGCACCACCTCTTGCTCCTCCTCCTTGTGGTACTCTGCCTGCTTGTGGCCCACCTCATATTCCTCTTGTTCCTCTCACTCTGACTAGTGCTTGTGCAGAACTAGTAGCTCTTCCAGCTCCAGCTCCAATATGCCCTAGAGGTAATAATAAAATGGTTATTATTATATTTCCTAAATCATGATAAAGGTTTATTATTCATGATATAATTGTATTGATCGGAAACTTAAATACATGTATGAATGCATAAACAAATACCATGTCCCTAGTGAGCTTCTACTAAACTAGCTCATTTATCAAAGATGGTTAAGGTTTCCTAACCATAGACATGAGTTGTCATTTGATAATAGGATCACATCATTAGTAGAATGATGTGATGGACAAGACCCATCGGTTAGCTTGGCATATGATCATTCAGTTTATTGCTATTGCTTTCTTAATGTCAAATACATATTCCTTCGACTATGTGATTATTCAACTCCCGGATACCAGAGGAATACCTTGTGTGCTATCAAACTTCACAACATAACTGGGTGATCATAAATATGCTCTACAGGTATCTCTGAAGGTGTTTGTTGAGTTGGCATAGATCGAGATTAGGATTTGTCACTTCGAGTATCGGAGAGGTGTCTCTGGGACCTCTCGGTAATACACATCATAAGAAGCTTGCAAGAAAAGTGACTAAGGAGTTAGTTGCAAGATGATGTATTACGGAACGAGTAAATAGACTTGCTGGGAATGAGATTGAACTAGGTATGAAGATACCGACGATCGAATCTCAGGCAATTAAGTAACATACCAATGGACAAAGAGAATTACATATGTTGTCATAAGGTTCGACCGAGAAAGATCTTCGTAGAATATGTAGGAGCCAATATGGGCATCCAGGTTCCGATATTGGTTATTGACCAGAGAGGTGTCTCTATCATGTCTACATAGTTCTCGAACCCGTAGGGTCCGCACGCTTAACATTCATTGATGATATAGTGTTATATGAGTTATGTGATTTGGTGAC
>NC_041384.1:417604839-417606430 GCF_002162155.2 Triticum dicoccoides
AGATGTTGTTCAGAGTCCTAGATGAGATCACGGACATGACGAGGAGCTCTAGAATGGTCCGGAGGTAAAGATTGATATATAGGATGATACTATTTGGACACCGGAAGAGTTTTGAGGCATACTGGGTAGTCATCGGGTCACCGGAAGGGGTTTCGGCAAGCCCCGGGAGGTCTATGGGCCCTATGGGCCAAGAGAAGGGAGCACACCAGCCCACAAGGGGCTGGTGCGCCCCTCTATGGCACCCGGCCCTAGGGAGAGAAGGAAAGAGGGGAGTAGGCCTCCTCCTTCCTTCCCTGTCCCCCTCTTTCCTTCCCCCTTAGGGGAATTATGGCAGGCGGGCGTAGGCCAGGGCAGGAGCCCAGGGTTGGCCGGCCACCTTTGTGGTGCGCCTGGCTGCCTCCCCTCTCCCCCACCTATATATACATGGGAGGGGGCACCACACAAGGGACACAACATTGTCTTAGCCGTGTGAGGCGCCCCTCTCCAAAGTTTTGTCCCTCGGTCATATTTTAGTAGTGCTTAGGCGAAGCGCTGCGGAGATAGCATCACCATCACCATCACCATGCCGTCGTGCTGCCGGAACTCATCTACTACTTCGCCCGTCTTGCTGTATCAAGAAGGTGAGGACGTTACCGAGCTAAACATGTGCTGAACGCGGAAGTGTCGTACGCTCGGTACTTGATCGGTTGGTGTTGGTGGGAAATGACACCTATGGGCCCTTCTACGGTTGGCAGGCGCGGGGTTGTGCAAAGAGCAGGTCTAGCGGTCAGCACGCAAATCGTTTACCCAGGTTCGGGCCGCGGAGATGTGTAAAACCCTAGTCTTGCTTTGATGTATATTTAGGTGTTCTTGTGTTCTTCAACTAGCTGCGGTGGCTCTCTAGTCCAAAAGATCCGAATCCCCCTCCAGTACGCCTCAGGCCTCCTTTTATAGACAAAAAGGGGTCGCCACAGTGGCACACAGGAGGTGGAAAGGTGTACAGTGGATGAGTCTATCCCCTGGCATCGTTGGACAAACACATTTAATGCGCTGCCGACGTGCCCCTCTTTCTTTATTGGGGACGGCAAAGAAGCTCGTCCCAGCTGTCGTCCCTCGTCTGGCTCCAACGCGCGTCCAAGCTGACAAGGCGTTGTAGCGCCACGTTGGCTGGCTGCTGGGCTGGCGCGGTGGTGGAGCCTTCACGAAGATCTGCATGCCACCACGCAGGTGCTTGCTGAGTCGGTGTAGAGGCCGTGCGCTGCCACGCAGATGCCTGCCCAGCTGGTTGAGCTGGCAGCTGTATGGGAGCGGTGGTGGAGGCTTTGGCAGACGTGGGCCTGGCTGCGGCCCCGCAGGCGTCCTCGGCAAGGGTCTTGCCGAGAGCCCAGCAAGGGTCTCACTTCGGCATCGCGGTCATCCCCGGCAAGGATCTTGCCGGGGGTCTCGTGGATTTCCTTGGCAAGGATCTCGCCAAGGATTGTCGTCTTGTAGTTCTCATCTGATCTCGTGTATCTATGATCTCTACAAAGATCTGCATGCCACCACGGAGGTGCCTCCCGAGCCTTGGCTCCAATATGGTTGATGGTGTTGGAACTCCTTGGGCTCAAGGGCG
>NC_041384.1:417607116-417607706 GCF_002162155.2 Triticum dicoccoides
TTAACGCGGTCCACCTTCAGGACAACTTCAAACCCCTTTGGGGGTGCAAGATGGGGGGAGAGTCGACGGGGCATCCGGCCACGCGCATCATCCCCGCCGATTGCGCCAAGGCTGCCTTGAATTGGTACCCATTCTTCGTCGACTACTTTTCCTGCGGCCTCTGCCCCCTTTCTCTGATTTCTTCAACGACTTCATGCACAGCTACGGCTTCCACCTTCTGGATTTCACTCCAAATGCCGTGGCGTGCATGGCTCTTTTTGCCCATCTCTGTGAGGGCTTCACCGGAGTGCTTCCCAGTGCAGTGCTCTTCCTCTACTACTTTTATCCTCGGATCCAGAAGGGAGGCTCCATCTCTAGTTGTGTCACTTGGATCCCAAGGCCCCTGGAGAAAGGGACGTATCCATAGGGTGCCCAGAAGGATAGGTGGGAGGAGTGGCGGAGCTGGTGGTGCTGGATTGAGGAGGAGGACCCTCAGGAGTTTTGCCAAGTTCGCCAAACGCCGCCAGTTTGCAGAGATGACTGGGGCGAAGTCGATGCCCAGGACGGGAGGCTCACAGTCGCCACCACCAGGATCCAGTGCCTCGCCGCTG
>NC_041384.1:417609103-417612343 GCF_002162155.2 Triticum dicoccoides
GCGGCGGGGAAGGCGGTGAAGAAGAGAGCGGCTGCCCCTTCTCTGTCCAGGCATCCCCCAACTCCACCTGCTTCCCCTCCTCCTGCAGGTGACGACATGGAGGTCTTCTTTGACCTTGGGTCTCTTAGCCCGAGGAGGAAGAAGAAGGTCGTGGAAGAAGAGGCGGAGGATGAGTAAGTGTCTCGTCTTTTGTCATCTCCGTCCCCTCGGACCGTGTGACTTTTCTTGATTTGTCTTCATCTTTGCAGGGATAGGGAGACGCTGGCCCAGAGGGTGGCGAAGAAGGCCAAGGCCTCGGCGGGTGGCCAGCCCCTAGCGGGAACCTCGAGTACGCCACTGGTGGTGGTGGAGAGCAGCCCCCGGCACAGCCCCCAGCGTGCGTTCATCATTCGCTCCCCATCGACATGTACTGAGGCAAGATTTTTTGGTGTTGACCTTACCGTGGTTGCAGGAGGAGAACGGCAGCAGGAGGAGCCACTGAGGGCCACCCTCAACATGCCGCCCCCATCGACCATGCCGCCCCGAGGGGAGTCCCCAGCAAGGGCGCCAAGCACCGAGCCCATGCGCACGGAGGAGGAGGAGGAGAACTCAGGCGCCGACGGTTCCATCCCGGCACCGAATGTCGATGGGGAGGGGGCCACTTCGTCCCAGCTTGGCACGAGTGAGTTGTCTGCCTCCCGTTCCCGCTCGTTTTTCTTCTTTAAAATTTTGATCTTGGCTTCGCTTCATTCTCCTTCTCGTTACCCAGATCCTTCCTCAGCGGACCGGGAGGATGTGGACACCGTCATTAGAGAGGTCGCCAGAGAGGCCGTGGCTGAGGCCGACAAGATCGCCGCTGAGGAGGCTGCCAAGGACGTTGCTGAGGACGCCGCTGAGGGGCCTGCCGGGGAGGCCGGCAAGGCCGCTGCCGAGGAGGAGGTGGTTGATGACCAACCTTTCTCCTCTGCCACTTCTGGCTCGGCAAAATATATGAAGGTGGGCAACGACTTGTTTGTCCACCTCCCATGGACGGCGAGCACCAGGGCGCCTGCCGAGAGGGAGGTGTTCGACGACGAGGTGCTTGCCGCCGCTGGGCTTGAGGTCGTTGACGGACCGAGCGTCAGTGGTGGCGGTTCCCAGGAAGAGCGGCTCCTCCAAAGCATGAGCGCCAGCTTCCAAAGGCTTCAGGCGCTTGACCGTGCCCGCCTGGACAAGGCCAAGGCCAGGATGGCAGCGGTGGACAAGGTGGAGGCGGACCTCGAAGGGTGCATCGCCGAGATGCAGGCTTGGTTCCGCCAGGCTTGTGAGGACTTTAAGGCTGCCTAGGACCAGCTGGCCGAGCGCAAGATGGAGCTTGTCATGAAGTAGGCCGATGTAGAGAAGGCCTAGGAGACGGCGAGTCGACAGGCCGCCAAGGAGGAGGCCGTGCTGAACTCCCAGGAGGAGGACCTTGCCGCTCGCGAGGAGAAACTCGTCGCGATGCTCCACAGAAAGGATGAGGAGGTCAAGGAGCTTGTCGTGCAGCGAACCCGGGAGCTAGAGCAGAGGAACGAGGAGGCCCTCAATGCTTAGGCCCAGGCCGATGCTGGCAAGGTGAACGAGCTAGAGGTGGAGCGGGACAAGCTGAAGAAGCAGGCCCTGGAGCTGACGGGGGAGAGGGACGCGGCCAAAGGCGCTTTGGCTGACGCGCAAGCCACGGTCCTTGAGAAGGTCGAGCTACTCTCCACGGCCAACGTGTCCATCAAGGACCTGAAGCTGAAGCTGGAGGGCCTTGAGGAGACGCTCTGTGAGGTCAGGGCCCGGGAGGAGACCTTGACCAAGAATCTGGAGGAGGAGAGGCAGCTGCGGAAGAACGACGCCGTCAGCCACGCAGATTTCGTGGCGGGTGAGGAGCTCTGGATCAGCCGCCTCGCCGATGTCGCCGGCAGGATCACCACGCAGCTGGCTACCATGGGGATGCCAAACGTGAGGTATGTCCCGGAGCCGAACGTGAGTCCTACCGCCAGGCTGAATCTGTTCTTCGAGGTTGTTCTCGGGGCCCTGGAGCAGTTCCACTCCAACAGGGCGACCTCTTTAGCCGAAGAGGCCCGGAGGCTTTGCCGGGGTGCCATGACCAAGGCCTCACCAAGATGGCGTACTGGAACCCTGACCTCGACTTCGAAGCTTCGCTGGATAGCTTGCCGGACGACGTGGACCCCGTGCCGCTCGAGGAGGGCATCAAGCCCGTCATCAGCCGCATCGACGGAGTTTAGAGGGTACAAGGCCAACGCCGGGACTAGGCACCCCGTTTCTTATCGCCGCTGCAGGTTCATGACCAAGACAATGTTTATCTTTAGTTAGAACCGCAGTAACAAATGATGTAATATAACCCTGTAGTACTTTTGAAATGATGCATGTTATTTTCCCGTTTAATCTCCCTTTGTATGTCCGCCCTACGTTGATCGAGTAGGTTTGCCGGCACGGAAACCCAGGCGGTGCCTTGAGGACGTATCCTCAATGGCGTGCCAGGTATGCTTGTTTTCGGGCAAACCACCTCACTACTCTTAACGCGGCCGCTCAAGCTATCGAGCGGACTCGAGACAGAACAAGAGCATTGCCAATCGTAGAAGGTCACCCTGCCGTTTTCTACGCAGCCGCCCGGACTGTTGAGCAGACTGGAAACAGGACGAGGGAATTGCCAATAGTGGTAGGGGCCCATTGCGTGTAGGTTTTCCATACACAGGACAAGATCATCGAGGATGATAACCTTATATATAAAAAGGAATTACTCAAAGTTTCTCATGACTTAGCTTTTCTGCCGCTGTGTGAGCGTTCGCCGTGTCCACCGAGGACGCCATTTGTTCGGTCACCTTCTTGCTTGAAGTGATGACCACGATGAAGCCGTTGCTTCAACTAGACCGGATTCCCACAACTGTGCACCCCCTACCTGGTGCGCCAGAGATGTCGGTGGGAAATGACACATATGAGGTCACTAGGATCCCTTCTACGGTGGCGGACGCGGGGTTGTGCAAAGAGCAGGTCTTGCGGTCAGCACACAAATCGTTTACCCAGGTTCGGGCCGCGGAGACGCGTAAAACCCAAGTCCTTTATTGATGTATATTTAGGTGTTCTTGAACTAGCTTCGGTGGCTCTCTAGTCCAAAAGATCTGCATCCCCCTCCAGTACGCCTCGGGCCTCCTTTTATAGACAAAAGGGGTCGCCACAGTGGCACACAGGAGGTGGAAAGGTGTACAGGGTCTGATTCTATCACTTGGCATCGCC
>NC_041384.1:417615070-417663380 GCF_002162155.2 Triticum dicoccoides
TTAGGTGGGTAGATATTTTTGGGACAGCTGGCGCATAGCACAGCAACAGTCGAAAATTTGACTATCAAATTCCTCAGGGCTATCATGTTCCTCACTTGTAGGCAATCAGCACTGGCGAATTCCTAACTCCTCAGTTAGGAAAAATTTCTCAGAGACCAGAAGAACTTCATCTCTGTCACTGAAGAAATTGACTGAACTGTATGAGATTTCCAATGGCTTCACTCAAAGGAATTGGTAGGTGTAGGATTTTGAGTTGAGCATCACTTGGAAATTTTTCCTTAGTTTTACTTCGACCCTCTTTAACAATACGGTGTTTCCTATGACTCAAGAAAGAGAAAATGAAACTACAAAAACAAAATACTTCACGCTTCATGTTCCTCGTATGAATAACAAGTCTTCATGGTCACACCAATTTCTTCACTTTCAAAGTCTTCAGAAAGTCTTCAAAAATCCAAAGTCTTCAGTCAAGGACATTCATTTTTAGGGGTCGACTTTCTCTGTAAATATCAAACTCCTCATAGACTTATAGACTCGTGTACACTCACAAACGCATTAGTCCCTTAATCTATAAGTCTTCCATAGAGCAAAATCACTAAGGGGCACTAGATGCACTTACAATCTCCCCCTTTTTGGTGATTGATGACAACATAGGTTAAGTTTTCAAACGGGAATAAACATATGAAGTGTAAATACTGATATTGAGGAATTTGGTTGCAAGATATAGAAGAACTCCCCCTGAAGATGTGCATAGTGAGGAATTTGCTTTTGAAGCAATGCACATTTGAAGAGTAGAATCATGGGGATCTCCCCCTATATCTTGTAATTCATACACGCATTTAACATATGATATGAAGAATTTGAAATGCATGATGAAATATGGTGACTGATGTGATTCAGCATGCGTGCATTAACATATACGAGGAAATAGTATGCAGAAGAGCATAGCAAAAGTATCAGATCACCATCGGGTTTAAGTTTACAACTCGATCCAATAAATCTTCAGAAGAGAGAGAGTTGTAGCTTAGAAAAAATGCCCATATATAGAGACCCGTTTGAAGACTAACTCAAATTTGTCCCCCTTTGTCATTGAATGACCAAAAGGGATGAAAAATGAGGACTAACACCCCTGAAGAATATCATCACTGAGTCGATGAAGGAGCACCAGCATTGTTGGGGTCGGTTGTTGAGGTAGGGACTGCCGTAGTGTCGTCCAAATCTTCATGCTCATTAGTCGCGCGCGATGAAGAAGGAACTTTGGTTTTCTTGAATTTCTTCGCTGGTGGTTGTGACCATTTAAAGTCCTGCTTGAAACCCATTTTCTTCAGATCTTCTTCACCATAGAGATGAGACAGAACAACCCAAGTGCGATTGAATACTTCATGGAGGTAGAAGTGGTTCTTCTTCACTGCATTGTGTGTAGCAGTCATGTTGTGAAAAATAGAACCAAACTGACGCTTAACCCATTTGTGGTTGCGATCGACCTTCTGGTGAAGACTGAGGAGAAGCTCACGATCAGTCATCACCCTTGGAGCTGTTCCTTGAGGATTTTGCTTTGAGGCATTGGTAGCAGAGTCATGAGTGGTAGAGTCATCATTGGTGGAATATGATGCAGCTTTGTGGAACTGACCATCCAATGGACAAATGCCTTCATCAATAATTGCAGTAGCCTTGCCCTTTTCATCAGCTGAGGAAAATGTCCGCTTGAGGACTTCTATTGGGGGCAAGTAGCTGACATGATTCTGCAAATCAGCCTTGTAGTTGATTGAAGACCTTGATCTGAGGAGTCTCATAATCCAGGGAGCGTAAGGCTTCAACTCAAAAGGGGACAAAGCTGCATTTTCCAGAGTCCTCATGAAGAAATCATGACAGTTGACAGGAATGCCATGAATGAGGTTGAATAGCAGATTCTTCATGATACCAATGACCTCTCTTCTTCATTAGAGTCGTGTCCCTTGATTGGACTCAAAGTCTTGGACAAGATGTGATATATAGTTCCTGGTACATACATCAATTCCTTCACGAGGAATTTGGTTCTTGAGGCTTGACCGGGCTTCAGCGGCTTCATCAATACTTGCATATAATGGTCAGTAAGTTCAGGTTCATGATATGTACAACATGGACCTTTAAGGGGAGGATTGATAGGTAGGGCATGAAGCAATTCAGAGGCCGATGCTTTGAAGTGTGTATTCTCTGTCATCCAGTCCAATACCCAAGAGTTCACATATTCAGCATTTCCTGTGATGTGCAGCGTTCCATAGAACTGAAGAATTAGTTCTTCATTCCAATCACATATATTGGTGCAGAAGTTGAGAAGACCAGCATCATGAAGAACACTGAGGACTAGCGTGAAGCAAGGTAGTGATTCCATGTCCACATGAGGAATATTTGCATGATCAAATACTTTGTCCTTATCGAAAAGCAGTGAAGAATAGAAGTTGGCTTGGCTAGTAGTCCAGAAACGCTTCCTTCTAAGACAAGCAGAGTCAATAATCTGTGAAGAATACGTGCTCATGGAAGAAGTCAGTAGCCTTGAATTTTTGCTTCTTGGAGAAGGGATTCTTCAGCTTGAGCTGAGGAGTGTCAGCCAAGGTCATCACAGCCTCAGGAATCATGTTCTCCGGAACCATAGGCTGAGGAATTTCAGTTTTAGTTGTAGCCTAGTTCTTCATGTCTTCAACAATATTTTCATCAGCACTAGTGGCTGGAATTGCTTCAGTATCATTTTCATCAGCGCTAGTGGCTGGAATTGCTTCAGGAATACGAGGTTCTTCAGAGCCCATAAGAACTTCAGTGTGCACAGGGGACTCAGGGATTTGTTGTAGTGGGGTGAAGAGTGGAGAGTTGGGGTGCTGACTATCCCAATTGTCATCATTTAGCACTGGAGTGGAGCACCCAATATCCATGTCTTCATCTTCTTCATTTAATTCTTCAATGCCTGCCTCTTCAGCTGTGACCCGAGGCATAGGCAGTGAGATGATCGGAGTTGAAGGGATATGACCCGCTTCAATTTCTTCGTCCATCTGCTCTATAGAAGCAGCAGAAGGAACGTCTTCATCCGATCCGCTTGGGATCACATAGTCTTCACCAAAAGGAACGAGTTCCTTTGATGGCATGCTTGAAATTGGAATAGCATCAATCGGATTCTCAAAAGAGCTTGTCAATTTCTTCATCCTCTTCGGTGCTAAATACTGAGATGAAGTAGATGCTTTCCTTTTCTTCATTGCTGCTCGCTCTGCAGCTTTGGTTTTCTTCGCTTCCGATGCAGAAGGAAGAACTGTACTTGTTGTTGGGGAAGGAGGAGTAGAGGAAATAGGTTCAGTTTCGTCAGACGCAACTGATGCAGTTGCCCTGGTTGGTTCAGATTCTTTAGGCCCAGCGGTTGATGCCTCAGCTGGCCTGGCTTGTTCTTCAGGTGCAACACTAGTGGTTGCCCTGGCAATGTCATCAGCGGCCGGAATGCAGTCATCAGCCCTGGTACTCTCATTTTCTTCAGCAGGCTGATATTCATCAGCGGTGCTGGCATGTTCTTTAGTAGGCTGAGCAGATGCTTTAGCTTGAGGAGATTCATGTTGCAATGGAGCTACAACATTTGAGGTGAATCCTTTCACCATTTTGACGAATCTGACCTTGCCTCCAAGCCAATCTGCATGGTATGCGTCCAATTCATCATTGAGGTTTTTGATCTCCGTCTGAGCAGCAATGAGTTCATCAGTGGACAGTTTCACAATGTTATTTTTTAGAAGTCGGTCCTTCTTGTATTGAGCTTTCTTCAGCTGCCTGGCCTTCTCAAACTTCCATTTTTCTTCGCCTATGAAGGCAGTCAGCATGTGATTCTAGCCAGGAGTCAGCTTGAAGTCTGGCATAGGAGTATTGGGGTCCTTGTGCCAGAGATCAATGTATTCAAGGACCAACTTTGGATCCAGTAGGAGAGGAACTTCACTTCCTTTGGCTCTAGCGGCCCTTTGTTGTCTGTCTCTGATGATTTCTTCAAGTTCTTCATCATCAGCATTGTCATCACTGGACGACACATGAAAGGCGACTTGCTTCTTGTGAGGACTTGGTCTAGTGCCTCGTCCCGCAGTGGCCTTTTTCTTCAGCAGAGTGGGGCATGTTGAGGAATTCAGAGGAGCTAAAGAACTTGCAGAGGCTCCTAAGGCAATGGATTTTCTTGTGGTCCTTTGGCACGAGGCGAGATGCACAGGTGCCGAGGACTTTGCTAGTGGAGCTGACGGTTTTGGAATTTGAGGAACTCGGGCAGCTTGAGGAATTGGCCGTGAGGGCTTAGCGGAAACTTGGCTGTGAGGGCATTGAAGAAGAGGTGCCTAGCTTATGTGCGGGATTATTTGGCATAGCCTTCTTGGGCTTGCTAGCAGAGGCCTCAGCAATGGCAGCAGGAGCAGTAGCGTCTTCATTAAGTTTCTTCACTGCCTCTTTTGCTACTTTGGCCAACTTAGCTTGACGCTTGGCCCATTCAGTAGGAAATTCCTCACCTCGTCTGATGCTTGAGGGATCAGCAACTTGGCCTGGTGCCAAGGGAGGTCTTGGGCATGGAGGTGTACAACGAATTTCTTCATGTACTTGGGAGTCACATAACGGTACTCCCTCCATTCTCTAGCCCATCTCATATCTATTTTCTGAATGCGCACTTTGCGCTCATTCTTCATTTCTTTTCCATGAATTGCCTCATCTGGAGTGCAATACCCTTCATAGATGTCTTCAGGGATTTCAAATGCAGTGTTGACTTCCAACTTCTTTCCTCCCTTCTGAGGTTTGTTTCCATTAGCCATTTTCTTCAGCTGAGGGTTTTGAACAGTTGAGTTCTCTGAAGAGGTATGCAATTTTGCTTCGAGGAACGCTGCAAATGAGTTAAGCTGATGAGAACCTAGTAATTCAGGAGCAGACATGTGTACCTGTGAACAGAGTATAGGTGCGAAGAATTTGGAGAGGTCATATGCGTTCTCAGAAGTTTTTGCAAAAAGAACAAGTTTGAGGAATTTGACCAGATGTGTCTTGAGGAATTTCACTAAGCATTCTGTGACTTAGGTTCCAGAGTTGTATAGATTGAAAATCCACACAATTGAGGAATCTTGAAGAAAAAACATGGCTTAGGAAACATATCAAGAATAGATGTTTGTGTGAGGTGTTTAGAGTGTGAAGATTGAAGAATAAACACCTTTCGAAGATTTCGATGAAATCACTGGAATCAATAAGGGCAGTAAAAGTAACTTTTAATTACCCTTGACGAAGAACGCGAAGAACTGGAAGTGTAGATTGGAAGTTCGTCAGTCCAGATCTTCCACGCCCTAACATGGCAGAGGAAGACGGCTACGTCGGCGGCGGAGTGAAGAAATCCGCAGCTGGCGTTAGTACAACGGTGACGAGGACGAGGCAACGAAGCTCTTCCTCACCGGCGATGATGAAGTAGTGGCGCCGCTAGGTTTTGAGAGCTTGAGCTAGGGAGTGAGGTCGAGCGGAGAAAAAATAGACTGAGGAAGGGAAGGGGCATATATAGCCACGGAGAAAAACTGCTCGTCTGAGGAAAATGGACGAACGTGCCCCTGACCTTTCTCATCTGTGTGACATGTGTCACCCACGTACTTTGAGGTGGAGATCATGTGAGATCTTGGGTGAAAGGATAAGTATTATCGTGGAATGTGGAACGGGTTGAGCGGCAAAAGCCGAAAACTCAGATATGAATTTTTTTAAGGTTTCGTTTGCAGAATCTTCAGCTGACAAGGACACAGTGAAGATTATGAATGGGTTTCAAATAGAACGCATATGAGTAATTTGTGAATAGACTGGGTTGAGTATAGCATAGAGGGGGAAGGGTCCGATCACATTCACTTAGCAGAAAGATCAACCTGAAGAAATAGCTATAAGTGAAGGCTGTAGAGGACATAAACTCGTACATTTATATAGCCAATGAAGAAAAATGACGGAAATAGTGAAGACATTGCAAAGTTGAAGAATTTAAACAACTGAGGAATTTCAAACGGGAGAAAACTCAAATTGAAGATTTTCAACTTTTGTTGGTGGCGTGACCCACCGTATAAGAATGATGATTTCAGACACCGCGTACAATTATCATAGGGCTCTAAGAATCAAATTCTTTGTTAATTTATTCACACTTAGAGGGTTAGTCTTCATTGATTGAATAAAAACGTTACTTTATGTGTTGCACATCTAAGTCATAAATTTTGCATAAGTGTTAGGATGTGTGTCCTTTTCAAAGGACATTCGAAGATTCCAAGATATTTAGCTCATACCACAACTTGCTAAATCTCTTCTCATCCAAGGGTTTTGTGAAGATATTGGGTAGATATTCTTCAATCTCCACGTGCTCGATGGAGATGTCGCCCTTCAACACATGATCACAAAGAAAATGATGACGGATCTGAATGTGCTTTGTCTGCGAGTGCTGAATTGGGTTATGACCAATCTTGATGACACTCTCATTGTCACAATAGAGTGGAACATTCTTTGCATTGATGCTGTAGTCCTTGAGAGTTTGCTTCATCCATAGAAATTGAGCACAACACGATCCAGCAACAATGTACTTAGTTTTAGCAGTAGAGAGTGATACGCAGTTCTGTTTCTTCGAAGACCAACAAACCAAGGATCGTCCGAGGAAGTGGCATGTGCCTAATGTTGACTTGCGGTCCTGATGATCACCGGCATAGTCAGAGTCTGAATATCCAATGAGATCAAAAGCCGAGCCCTTGGGATACCATAATCCAAGTGTTGGAGTGTGAGCTATATATCGAAGAATATGCTTCATAGCCTTATGGTGTGATTCCTTCAGTGTAGCTTGAAAACGGGCACACATGCAAACGCTAAGCATACTATCTGGCCTAGATGCACATAAATACAATAAAGAACCAATCACGGAGTGGTATACCTTTTGATCGAAGTCGATACTATTTTCATCAGTGCATAGATGGCCATTTGTGGACATAGGGATTTTGATGCCTTTGCAATCTTGCATGCCGAATTTCCTGAATACATCCTTGAGGTATTTTTCCTGAGATATGAATATGCCATTGCGTTGTTGATGAATCTGAAGACCTAAGAAGAATTTCAATTCTCCCATCATAGAAGACATTTGATATTCTTCACTCATAACGTAGGCAAATTTATCACTGTAACATGCATTGATCAATACAACCAAAGATGATATCATCAACATATATTTGGCACGTGAATAATTCATCATCATAAGCTTTGGTGAAAAGAGTTGGGTCAAGTGAACCGGGTTTGAAGCCTTTCTTTGTGAGGAATTCCTTCAAAGTATCATACCACGCCCAAGGGGCCTTCTTGAGACCATAGAGGTCCTTATTGACTCTGAAGACTTTGTCAGGATGCTTTGGATCTTCAAAACCTGGGGGTTGAGCAACATATATTTCTTCCTCAAGCTTACCATTGAGGAATGCACTTTTCACATCCATTTGATATAAGATGATATTATTATGGTTAGCATAAGCAAGTAATATGTGAATTACTTCAAGTCTAGCAACAAGTGCAAAAGTTTCATCAAAATCAATTCCTTCAACCTGTGTGTAGCCTTGAGCTACAAGTCGTGCCTTATTCCTCACCACAAGGCCATTTTCATCTTGCTTGTTGCGGTATATCCACTTTGTGCCAATGATATTGTGCTTGCGAGGGTCTAGTCGCTTAACAAGTTCCCAGACGTTGTTGAGGTCGAACTGATGCAATTCCTCTTGCATAGCTTGAATCCACTAAGGCTCCAGAAATGCTTCATCTACCTTAGTGGGCTCTATGATAGAAACGAAAGCAAAGTGCCCACAAAAGTTAGATAAATGTGAAGCTTTTGAGCATGTGAGAGGACCAGGTGCGTTGATGTCGCTGATGATTTTCTCAATATGCACTTCATTAGCGACGCGAGGACGAGCTGGTTGACGATGAGGGATTTGCTCAGCATTTTCTTCAAAAACGCCAGCATGATGTTCTTCACGTTCTGCAATGACTTCTACAGCAGATTCTTCGGTAGGAATGACATCCTCGGTAGCCTTGAACTTAATAGATTCCTCAGGAGGTATTTCATCTATCACGGGAGGTAGGTGCTCTCTTGGCGAGCCATTAGGTTCATCGAACCGCACATCTACAGTTTCAAAAACCTTGTAGTGATAGGTGTTGAAGACTCTATAGGTGTGCGAGTCCTTACCATAACCAAGCATAAAACCTTCATGTGCTTTCGGTGCAAATTTAGAACTGTGATGAGGATCTCTAATCCAACATTTAGCACCGAATACTTTGAAATAACTCACATTGGGTTTCTTGTCAGTGAGGAGTTCATATGCAGTCTTCTTGAAGAATTTGCGAAGATATACTCTGTTGATGATGTGGCACGCAGTATCAATTGCCTCAGGCCAGAAACGAGGAGGCGTCTTGTACTCATCAAGCATAGTGCAGGCCATCTCAACAAGAGTCATGTTCTTACGCTCCACAACGCCATTCTGCTAAGGAGTATAAGGAGCAGATAACTCATGAGTAATACCAAGTTCAGCAAGATAGTCATCAAGACCAGTGTTCTTGAACTCAGTGCCATTGTCACTTCTGATGTGCTTGATCTTCACACCAAAGTTGGTTGAAGCCCTCGAGGAAAATCGTTTGAAGACTTCCTGCACTTCAATTTTGTAAGTGATGATATGCACCCATTTATAACAACAATAATCATCAACAATGACAAAGCCATATAAAGATGTAGCATTAGTAAATGTGGCATAGTGAGTAGGTCCGAAGAGATCCATGTGAAGTAATTCAAATGGACGAGTGGTAGTCATGATGGTCTTTGAGGGATGCTTGGCCTTGGTCATCATTCCAACTTCACAAGCTCCAAAGAAATGGTCCTTGAGGAATTTGACACCCTCAATGCCAATGACATGCTTTTTCTTTGTGAGCGTGTGCAATTTCCTCATCCCAGCATGGCCAAGTCATCGATGCCATAGCGAGCCTTATGAAGCTTTTGCAAGTAGACATGTAGCAGGTTGTGGTCCTGTAGAGAAATCAACAACATACAAATCTCCTCTCCTAAAGCCTTAGAAGACTTTGGAATTGTCAGCTTCCATGATCACAACAGAACGATACTTGCCAAAGAGAACAACCATACCGAGATCACAAAGCATTGAAACAGACATGAGGTTGAACCCTAAGGACTCGACAAGCATGACTTTGTCCATGTGTCGATCCTTTGAGATTGCAACCTTACCTAGGCCCAATACCTTGCTTTTGCCTTTGTTAGTGTAGGTGATATGCTTCAGATGCGATGGAGATAAGGGAGCGTCCATCAATAGATTGTTGTCACCAGTCATGTGATTTGTACATCCACTATGGAGGACCCACTCAGTCGCTTTGGGTTGATCATCCTGCAGATGAATTAGTGCAGCTTACGAACCCATATACTTCATTAGTGAAGAATATGACATCAAATTCATCAGATCAATTTCATCAAGCAATAAAACAGATATAGCTATGTGAGGACGTGAGAAATGAAAATTCATTTCTTCATGATTAGCTTGCATCCTTTCAAGCATATTCAGGTCTCTAGCAAATTCTTCAGACATTTAGGTCCGTCTGGAGACCTGACCCTACATAAGAGATTAGTTCTTTTTCTTTACCACCCACATCTAAAGGGGTGGCAAAGAGTTCATCATTCTGCGAGCTCCATAAGAGAAAGGTGGCATAGATGCCAATCCACTTCGTTTCACATAAGAGGGGTTAGGGTAAGCATATGAGTAAGCAGAGAAATTCTTCAAGGATTTATGAAGATAATGATTTGAAGAATAGTGCACATATCCATAATCCTTAGCCTTTCCCTGCGAAACAAAGGTGTTAGTACGATGATGTTCATGTGAGGACTTTGATCCATGTGAAGACTTTGGTCCATATGAAGAATTTGATCTGGGGTTCCTATTCTTCACAGGTGGTGTCATGATGACATTCACCTAAAGACTTTCAAGGCACCTTTTGGGAACCCAGATTTTCTTCATAGGAGGACCGTTCCTGCAGTTAGTGCCAACATATCTAGCTAATACTTCACCATTCTAATTTTTGAACAATTTGTAATTGGAGTCAAATGACTCATCAAAAGAATATGAAGATTCGCATGTAAAGCCAGATAAAGTAGATGGATCCACTAAAGGTCCCTTTGCAGCAACCCATGTGGTTTTGGGATACTGCTTAGGTTTCCAGTAGGTCCCATCAGCATTGAGTTTCCTCTCAAAGGCAATACCCTCTTTCCTAGGGTTCCTGTCGAGGATCTGCTTTTTAAGCACATCACAGAGAGCCTGATGCCCTTTGAGGCTTTTGTACATGCCCATCATATACAATTCCTTCAGCCCTGCATGGCTAGTGATACTCGCAGCATCCTCTGATGAGGAATTAGTGATAGCAGAGACAGTTGAAGAATTTCTAGCAATAGAAGCATTTGAACATTCAGGTGAAGAATTAGCAGATTCATGTTCAATGCACTTCAAACATGGAGGATTAAATTCTTCCTGAGTAGCGCTGATTTGTTGAGCAAGTAATGAATCACGTTCCTTCTGAAGATCTTCATAACTCACTATTAACTGCTCAAGATCTTGCTTTCTTTGAAGAAATTCATAAGAAAGCTTCTCATGATCAGATAAGAGAGTGTTATGATGACTTTAAAGATTGTCAAACTTGGACTGAAGCCCTGAAGACTTTCAGCCAAAGCTTTAGAACGATCCATTTATTCACCCAACATATCATCGCTCTCATCTAGCATGTTTTGAACTTTTTCCAAAGCTCTTTGTTGTTTAGTGGCAAGGGAAGAAAGTTTGACATAATTGGGTCCAAATTCATCACCGGATTCATCATCACTGGACTCAGATAAGTAGCATTCAGTTACCTTGGCACCTTTTTCCATAAGGCATGGTGCAAAGGATGATGATTCTGGATTGAAAGTCATAGCCTTGTGTGATTCCATGAAATCCTCAAACCAGGGTTCATGGCGAGATCGATGGCCTTCATAGACCTCGGAGAGTCGGTTCCAGATGAGCTTTGCATGGCAGTGATGCATAACATTCCTGAACTGATTTTGTGACAAGCCGGAGTAGATGATGTCCTTCGCCATGAGGTTGAGTAGCGTGTACTTGCGAATATCATCAGCCTCCGCCATCTTGCATAAGTCAGTAAGACCAATCTCAGTGACGGTCCAGAGTTTGCTGTTCATCACCATGAGGCGCTTCTTCATCATGGCCTTCTAGTTGAGATAATCATGACCGTCAAAGATGGCACATGTCACAGTCTTCATTCCTGCGGTCGACATAACTAAAACTCCAGGCGGTTAAACCAAAACCACACAGAACAAGGGAGTACCTTGCTCTGATACCAATTGAAAGTGCGTTAAGTCGACTAGAGGTGGTGAATAGGAAACTTCTATAAATTCTTCACCGAGGAATTTCAGGGTGAGGAAATTCCTAAGCAAAGAACTACTTGCAGCAGAATAAGTACTTAGATGAAGACATGACATAACATAAGCAGGACATCATGATGAATTGAAAACAAGAAGCGAAGTACAGAAAGCATAAGCACGGGATAAAACAGAATGAAGATGAATAGACTAAAGAAATTGAATTGAGGAAAGTGAGAAAGTCTTCAGTCAAAGCCTTCAAATAGATATGAACAAGAACACAACACAGTAATGAGGAAATGAAGGGGTTGAGGAAATAGAACCAGTAAGCTTGGTGAAGACAATGATTTGGTAGACCAGTTCCAACTTCTATGACAATTCTACATCTGGTTAGAGCACTAGATATTTAAACCTGAGGACACACAACACTGTATTCTCCTTTAACTAAGGTCACACAAACATCGTCCAATCACTCATGGTAAGTCTTCAGGTGACTTCCAAACCTTCACAGGCTTGGTCACCCGGCGATCCACAATTTCCTCTTGGATGCTGTAGACCATGACGCCTAACTGCCTGGAGGATGCACAGTCCTCAAAGGTAACAAGCGTCGGTTCCACACAGGAACTATCTCTTCAGTGATGCTCAATCACTTTGGGTTGTAGGTGTTTGGTTTGGTGTTTTGGTTTTTTCCTCACTTGAAGATTTTCGCTCAAAGTCCTTAGAGGATGGGATGCTCTCAACGAAAAGTGTCAATTTCTCGTGGAGCAGCCAACCAGCTAGTGCTTGTAGGGGGGCTATTTATAGCCTAGGGAGCAGCCCGACATGATAAGACATAAATGCCCTTCAATGATATGACTGATAGGTGGGTAGATATTTTTGGGACATCTGGCGCATAGCACAACAAAGGTTGGAAATTTGACTATCAAATTCCTCAGGGCTATCATGTTCCTCACTTGTAGGCAATCTGCACTGGCGAATTCCTAACTCCTCAGTCAGGACAAATTTCTCAGAGACCAGAAGAACTTCGTCTCTATCACTAAAGAAATTGACCGAACTGTATGAGATTTCCAATGGCTTCACTCAAAGGGATTGGTAGGTGTAGGATTTTGAGTTGAGCATCACTTGGAAACATTTCCTTAGTTTTACCTCAACCCCCTTTAACAGTACGGTGTTTCCTATGACTCAAGAAAGAGAAAATGAAACTACAAAAACAAAAGTCTTCACGCTTCATGTTACTCGTATGAATAACAAGTCTTCACGGTCACACCAATTTCTTCACTTTCAAAGTCTTTAGAAATCCAAAGTCTTTAGTCGAAGACATTCATTTTTAGGGATCGACTTTCTATGTAAATATCAAACTCCTCATAGACTTATGGACCTGTGTACACTCACAAAAGCATTTGCCCCATAACCTATAAGTCTTCAATACACCAAAATCACTAAGGGGCACTAGATGCACTTACAGTTTCCCAAGAGTGGCATCCGAGCCAGGTCTATGTGTAGATGATATGCACGAGTAGAACACAAAGAGTTGTGGGAGGTGATAGTCATACTGCTTACCACCAACATCCTATTTTGATTCGGCAGTATTGTGGGATGAAGCGGCCCGGACCAACCTTACATGTCCACGCACATTGGACTGGTTCCACCGACTGACATGCAACTAATTTTGCATAAAGATGGCTGGCGGGTGTTTGTTTCTCCTACTTTAGTTGAATCGAATTTGACTATGGCCGGTCCTTGAAGAAGGTTTAAATAACAAACTTGATAAATCACCGTTGTGGTTTTTGCGTAGTTCAGAACGGTTCTTGCTAGAAGCCCGTAGCAGCCTTGTAAAACTTGCAACAACAAAGTAGAGGACGTCTAACTGTTTTTTGCACGACATGTTGTGATGTGACATGGTCAAGATATGATGTGATATATGTTGATGTATGACATGATCATGTTTTGTAATATCGACAACTGACAGGAGCCTTAGGGTTGTCTCTTAATTATTGTATGAAATGCAAGCACCATGTAATTGCTTTACTTTATCGCTATGCATAAGCAATAGTTGTAGAAGCAATAGTTGGCGAGACGACCCCGACGCAACGGTGGAGATCAAGGTATCGAGCTAGTGATGATGGATATCATGATGATGATTTGGAGATGGAGATCAAAAGCAAAAGATGATGATGGCCATATCATGTCACATATTTTGATTGCATGTGATGTTTATCCTTTATGCAATTTATTTTGCTTAGAATGGCGGTAGCATTATAAGATGATCCCTTCACTAAATTTCAAGATAAAAGTGTTCTCCCCGAGTATGCACCGTTGCCAAAGTTCATCATTTCGAAGCACCTCGTGATGATCGGGTGTGCTAGACTCTACGTTCATATACAACGGGTGTAAGACAGTTTTGCACATGCAGAATACTTGGGTTAAACTTGACAAGCCTAGCATTTACAGCCATGGTCTCGGAACACTAGAGACCGAAAGGTCAAACTTGAGTCATATAGTAGATATGATCAACATAGAGATGTTCACCATTGATGAATACCCCATCTCACGTGATGATTGGACATGGGTTAGTTGATTTGGATCATGTATCACTTAGATAACTTGAGGGATGTTAATTTAAGTGGGAGTTCTTTAGTAATTTGATTAATTGAACTTAAATTTATCACGAACTTAGTCTAGGTAGTTTTTGCATACCTATGTTGTAGATCAATATCTTGCAATATAGCTCCCCTAGTTTTGATATGTTCCTAGAGAAAACTAAGTTGAAAGACGAAAGTAGCAATGATGCGGTCTGGGTCCGTGATTTGAGGATTATCCTCACTGCTGCATAGAAGAATTATATCCTTGATGCACCGCTAGGTGACAGACCTATTGCAGGAGCAGATGCGGATGTTATGAACGTTATGGCAAGCTCGATATGATGACTAGTTAATAGTTTAGTGTGCCGTGCTTTATGCCTTAGAGCCAGGACTTCAAAAACATTTTGAAGGCCACGGAGCATATGTGATGTTCCAAGAGCTGAAATTGGTATTTCAGACTCATGCCCGTGTCGAGAGGTATGAGACCTCTGACAAGTACTTTGCCAACAAGATGGAGGAGAATAGCTCAGCCAGTGAGCATGTGCTTAGAGTGTTTAGGTACTACAATCGCTTGAATCAAGTGGGAGTTAATCTTCTAGATAAGATAGTGATTGACAGAGTTCTCTAGTCACTATCACCAAGCTACTAGAACTTCGTGATGAACTATAATATGCAAGGAATGGCAAACAATTCCCGAGCTCTTCGTGATGCTAAAATCGGGGGAGGTAGAAATCAAGAAAGAACATCAAGTGTTGATGGACCACTAGTTTCAAGAAAAAGGGCAAGGAAAAAAAAGGGAACTACAAGAAGAATGGCAAGCAATTTGTCACTCCCATGAACAAGCCCAAAGCTGGACCCAAGCCTGAAACTGAGTGCTTCTATTGCAAATGAAATGGTCACTGGAAGTGGAACTGCCCCAAATAATTGGTGGATAAGAAGGATGGCAAAGTGAACAGAGGTATATTTTTGATATACATATTATTAATGTGTACCTTGCTAGTGTTCGTAGTAGCCACTGGGTATTCGATACCGGTTCAGTTGCTAAGATTAGTAACTCAAAACAGGAGTTGCAGAATAAACATAGACTAGATAAGTGCGAGGTGAGAATGTGTGTTGGAAGTGATTCCAAGGTTGATACGATCACCATCGCACACTCCCTCCACCTTCGGGATTAGTGTTGAACCTAAATAAATGTTATTTGGTGTTTGCGCTGAGCATGAATATGATTAGATCATGTTTATTGCAATATGGTTATTCATTTAAGTTAGAGACTAATTGTTGTTCTGTTTACATGAATAAAACCTTCTATGGTCATACACCCAATGTGAATATTGAATCTCGATCATAGTGATGCACATATTCATAATATTGATGCCAAAGCAAAGTTGATAATGATAGTACAACATACTTGTGGCACTACCTTTTAGGTCATATTGGTGTAAAGTGCATGAAGGAACTCCATGCAGATGGACTGTTGGAATCACTTGATTACGAATCATTTGATAGTTGCCAACCATGCCTCATGGGCAAGATGACTAAAACTCCGTTCTCTGGATCAATGGAGCGAGCTAATGACTTATTGGAAATAATACATACCGATGTATGAGGTCCGATAAGTGTTGAAGCACGCGGTGGATATTGTTATTTTTGAACCTTCACAGATGATTTGAGTAGATATGGGTATATCTACTTGATGAAACACAAGTATGAAACATTTGAAAAGTTCAAAGAATTTCAGAGTAAAGTGGAGAATCATCGTAACAAGAAAATAAAGTTTCTACGATCTGATCGCGGAGGCGAATATTTGAGTTATGAGTTTGGCCTTCATTTAAAACAATGTGGAATTGTTTCACAACTCACGCCAGCTGGAACACTACAACGAAATGGTGTGTCCGAACGTCATAACCGTACCTTATTGGATATGGTGCGATCTATGATCTCTCTTACTGATTTACCACTATCGATTTGGGGTTATGCATTAGAGATAGCCGCATTCACGTTAAATAGGGCACCGTCTAAATCCATTGAGACGCCACCGTATGAACTGTTGTTTGGTAAGAAACCTATGCTATTGTTTCTTAAAATTTGGGGTTGCGAAACTTATGTCAAAAGGCTTCAGCCTGATAAGCTCGAACCCAAATCGGAGAAGTACGCCTTCATAGGTTACCCTAAGGAAACATTTGGGTACACCTTCTAGCTTAGATCCTAAGGCAAGATCTTTGTTGCCAAGAATGGATCCTTTCTAGAGAAGGAGTTTCTCTGGAAAGAAGTGAGTGGGGGAAAAGTAGAACTTGATGAGGTAATTGTACCTTCTCTTGAATTGGAAAGTAGCACATCACAGAAAACCGTTCCCGTGATGCCTACACCAACTAGAGAGGAAGCAAATGATCATGATCATGAAACTTCATAACAAGTTAATACTGAATCTCGTAGGTCGACCAGAGCACGATCTGCACCAGAGTGGTAAGGTAATCCTGTCCTAGAAGTTATGTTATTATACCATGGTGAATCTATGAACTATGAAGAAACTATGATGAGCCCAAATTCCGATAAATGGCTTGAGGCCATGAAATCTGAGATAGGATCCATGTATGAGAACAAACTGTGGACTTTGCTGGACTTTCCCGATGATCGACAAGCCATTGAGAATAAATGGATCTTCAAGAAGAAGACAGACGCTGATGGTAATGTCACCATCAACAAAGCTCGACTTGTCGCAAAAGGTTTTCGACAAGCACAAGGGGTTGACTACGATGAGACCTTGTCACCCGTAGCGATGCTTAAGTCAGTCTGAATCATGTTAGCAATTGCCACATTTTACAAATATGAAATCTGGCAAAGGGATGTCAAAACTTCATTCCTTAATGGATTTCTTAAAGAAGAGTTGTATATGATGCAAACAGATGGTTTTGTCGATCCTAAAGGTGCTAACAAAGTGTGCAAACTCTAGCGATCCATCTATGGACTGGTGCAAGCATCTCGGAGTTGGAATATACGCTTTGATGAGGTGATCAAAGTATATGGTTTTATACAGACTTATGATGAAGCATGTATTTACAAGAAAGTGAGTGGGAGCTCTGTAGAATTTCTGATATTATATGTGGATGGCATATTATTTGTTGGAAATGATATATAATTTCTGGATAGCATAGAAGGATACTTGAATAAGAGTTTTTCGATGAAAGACATCGGTGAAGCTGCTTATATATTGGGCATCAAGATTTATAGGGATAGATCGAGACGCTTAATAGGACTTTCACAAAGCACATACCTTGACAAAGTTTTGAAGAAGTTAAAAAATGGGCCAGTCAAAAGAAAGGGTTCTTGCCTGTACTGCAAGGTGTGAAGTTGAGTAAGACTCAAAGCCTAACCATGGCAAAAGATAGAGAGGGAATGGAAGTCATTCCCTATGCCTTAGTCATATGTTCTATAAAGTATGCCATGCTGTGTACCAGACCTATTATGTACCTTGCCATGAGCTTGGCAAGGGGGTACAATAGTGATCCAGGAGTAGATCACTTGACAACGGTCAAAATTATCCTTAGTTACCTAAGAGGACTAAGGAAATATTTCTCGGTTATGGAGGTGTTAAAGAGTTTGTCGTAAAGAGTTACATCGATGCAAGCTTTGACACCGATTCAGATGACTCCAAGTCTCAATCTGGATACATATTGAAAGTGGGAGCAATTAGCTAGAGTAGCTCCATGCAGAGCATTGTAGACATAGAAATTTGCAAAATACATACGGATGTGAATGTGACAGAACCATTAACTAAACTTCTCTCACAAGCAAAACATGGTCGCACCTTATTACTCCTTAGGTGTTAGTCAGATGGCAATGTGAACTAGATTATTGACTCTAGTACACTCTTTGGGTGTTGGTCACATGGCATTGTGAACTATGGGTGTTAATCACATGGCGATGTGAACTAGATTATTGACTCTAGCGCAAGTGGGGGACTGATGGAAATATGCCCTAGAGGCATTAATAAAATGGTTATTATTATATTTCCTAAATCATGATAAAGGTTTATTATTCATGCTATACTTGTATTGACTAGAAACTTAAATATATGTATGGATACGTAAACAAATACCATGTCCCTAGTGAGCCTCTACTAGACTAGCTCATTGATCAAAGATGGTTAAGGTTTCCTAACCATAGACAGGAGTTATCATTTGATAACGGGATCACATCATTAGGAGAATGATATGATGGACAAGACCCATCCATTAGCTTAGCATATGATCGTTCAGTTTACTGCTATTGCTTTCTTAATGTCGAATACATATTCCTTCGACTATGAGATTATGCAACTCCCGGATACCGGAGGAATACCTTGTGTTCTATCAAATGTCACAATGTAACTGGGTGATAATAAAGATGCTCTATAGGTATCTCCGAAGGTGTTTGTTGAGTTAGCATGGATCGAGATTAGGATTTGTCACTCCGAGCATCAGAGAGGCATCTCAGGGCCCTCTCGGTAATACACATCATAAGAAGCCTTGCAAGTGCTACTTCTTGAGCTTGCCTTGGTTTTTCCCTTGAAGAGGAAAGGGTGATGCAACAAAGTAGAGATAAGTGTTTCCCTCACTTAGAGAACCAAGGTATCAACCCAGTAGGAGATAACGCACAAACCACCAATACTAGCACAAAAAATCAAACAACTTGCACCCAACGCGATAAAGGGGTTGTCAATCCCTGCATGGTCACTTGCAAAAGTGAGATCTGATAGAGATAGATAAAACTAAATGAAAGATAAAGTAATTATTTTTGGGTTTTTTTGGTTTATAGATCGGAAAGTAAAAGATTGTAAAATAGTAGATCGGAAACTAATATGATGGAAAATAGACCCGGGGGCCATAGGTTTCACTAGAGGCTTCTCTCAAGATAAAAAATAATACGGTGGGTGAACAAATTACTGTCGAGCAATTGATAAAAAAGCACAAAGTAATGACGATATCCAAGGCAATGATTATGTAATATAGGCATCTGTTTAGGATGTTTTATATGCATTTATATGCTATTTTATATTAACTTTGGGACTAACCTATTAACCTAGAGCCCAGTGCCAGTTCCTGTTTTTTCCTTGTTTTTGAGTTTCACAGAAAAGGAATACCAAATGAAGTCCAAACGGAATAAAACCTTCGCGATGATTTTTCTTGACCAGAAGACAACCAGGAGACTTGGAGATGAAGTCAGAAGAGACACGAGGCGGCCACAAGGACGGAGGGGGCACCCAGGGGGTAGGGCGCCCCCCACCCTTATGGGCCCCTCGTGCACTGCCTGACCTAATTCTTTCGCCTATATATAACCAATAGGGGCATCCACGAAAACACTTTTTCTGCACCGCAACCTTTTGTACACACGAGATCCCATTTTGGGGCCTTCTCCGCCATCCTGCCGGAGGGGGATTCGATCATGGAGGGCTTCTAAATCAACTCTATTACCCTTCCGATGAAGTGTGAGTAGTTTACCTCAGACCTACGGGTCCATAGCTAGTATCTAGATGGCTTCTTCTCCCTCTTTGATTCTCTATACCATGTTCTCCTCGATGTTCTTGGAGATCTATTCGATGTATTACTCTTTTGTGGGTGTTTGTAGAGATCCGATGAATTGTCAATTTATGATCAGCTTATCTATGAATATTATTTGAATCTCCACTGAATTCTTTTATGCATGATTTGATATCTTTGTAATTCTCTTAGAACTATCGGTTTGGTTTGGCCAACTGGATTGGTTTTTCTTGCGATGGGAGAAGTGCTTAGCTTTGGGTTCAATCTTGCGGTGTCCTTTCCCAGTGACAGTAGGGGCAGCAAGGCACATGTTTTATTGTTGCCATCAAGGATAAAAAGATGGGGTTTTCATCATATTGCTTGAGTTAATTCCTCTACGCCATGTCATCTTGCTTAATGTGTTACTCCGTTCTTTATGAACTTAATAATCTAGATGCATGTTGGATAGCGGTCGATGTGTGGAGTAATAGTAGTAGGTGCATAATCATTTCGGTCTACTTGACACGGAAGTGATGCCTATATTCATGATCATGCCTTAGATATCGCCATAACTTTGCGCTTTTCTATCAATTGCTCAGCAGTAATTTGTTCACCCACCATATTATTTTCTATCTTGAGAGAAGCCTCTAGTGAAACCTATGGCCCTGGGTCTATTTTCCATCATATAATTTTCTAACTTACTCTTATTGCAATCTTTACTTTCTAATCTATGAACCAAAATACCAAAAATATTTACTTTACCATTTATCTATCTCTATCGGATCTCACTTTTGCATGTAACCGTGAAGGGATTCACAACCCCTTTATCGCGTTGGATGTACATTGTTTGTTTGTGTAGGTATTCGGTGACTTGTGCGTTGTGTCCTACTGGATTGACACCTTGGTTCTCAAAACTGAGGGAAATACTTATCTCTACATTGCTACATCACCCTTTCCTCTTCAAGGGAAAAACCAACGCAAGCTCAAGAAGTAGAAGCAAGAATTTCTATTGCCAATGCTGGGGAGATCTACGCCAAGTCAAGCCATACCAAGTACCCATCATAAAATCTCATCTCCTGCATTACATAATTCGCCATTCGCCTCTCGTTTTCCTCTCCCCCACTTCTAAATGATTTTCGAAAAGTTTTGCCTTTTCCTCGCCCCTCTTCCGTTCGTCTTCCACGCTTGCTTCTTGTGTGCTTGTTGTTAGTGTTCTGGGAACGGGGGTCCCCAGACTTGCCTGCCTGTGGCCTGCGGCGTGGCTCAAGTGGGGGCCCAGCGTGGCCCATCTTCATTAGCTCAAGCTCAATACTCTCGCGAGGAGCCGAGCCTCGCGGGGCGGACGACAGAAAGCTTCCTCAGAGGCAGCCTCATTAGGCGGGCTCGCGAGGAGGCGGAGAGATCAAGGCAGGTGTACCTCGCGAGGAGCCCGTGACGCAAGCCATGACGATCGGGACCAGGCGGGCACCAGGCGGGCTCCGGCCTGTGCAGTGTCCTTGTTTCCCTTTTGGTGCAAAGGGGGCAAGCACAGGCCAAGGCATCGGGTAAAGGTTACCATTCCGGTGCAATGAGACCAAGACCAACAGAGCGGCAGGATGGAGGTCACCGTGGAGCCCAAGACGGCGTCATCACCAGTTCTTTTGGCAGCCGAAGACCACCTTTGGTCAGGATAAGTTGTACTAGATGTTCCCCTTCAAAATGGCCAATTGTTGGCGCCCTTCCCGCTCATTATTTGGGGAGAGGCCCAGGGCCTCTATAAATAGAGCTAGCCACCACAGAGTAGCGGGGGGATCGACACACCTAGACATCTAGAGATCTGATAGAGCCCTAGCAGAGAGAGAGAGAGAGGCGGCTGAACTCATCCAAGCAGTTCATCACACCAGCTCAAGAACACCTCTCGCGAGGCTGTTCTTCCCTTGCACTGTTCATCATCAGCCCCTGAGGCAATCCACCACACCACACACTGGAGTAGGGTATTACACGACAACGGTGGCCTGAACCAGTATAAACCTCGTGTCCCTAGTGTTGTTCGTTGTTTTCAGCTTAGATCACGCGAGGAGATTGGACGTAGATCGGTAGGGGGGAGATCTCCGCGCGCACCCGAGTGTTCGAACCTCAAGGGTATGCCGGAACCCAAAATCCGACATTTGGCGTGCCAGGTAGGGGTGCGCCGGAGTTCTCCCTCCTGACGACCCGCTCTCGCCCAACATCGCATCCCGCCCTCATGGCGGACAACGCGCCGCCCACTCCAGCAACGGATGCCGGCACTAGGGCCAGGGGGCTCTGGGCCTTGGCCCCCACCTTGCGACAGGTGTAGTGGCCGCACAAGTTCAAGCCCGAGATGCCGCTGCGCTACAACGGCGCGACATACCCGATGATTTTCCTGCTGGCGTACGAGGAGGCCGTCCACAGAGCCGGGGGCGACGACCGGGTGATGGCCAACTGGTTACCCATGGCCCTCACCGGCGTCCCGCACACGTGGCTCCTCCACCTGCCGACGGCTTCTGTCACCTCCTGGGAGGAGCTGCGCGACCTCTTCCTCACCCGTTTTGCCGCACCAGCGCCGCCCGTCGTCGCAGCTCTCCTGGGTGGCTCCCAGGAACCACCCTCGAGCCATCACATCAAGCTGTTCACTCGCCGGATCAGCACCGCCTCCAAGCGCCGAGAAGCCCCCCGGGCTGGGTGGCACCCGAGGCCGATCTAACCTTCGACTCGGAGGATCACCCCTTCAACCCCATCGGTTCGGGCGCGCTCCCGATGCTGTGCACCCCCACCATTTGCCAAGTGGCTATCACCAGGACCCTCATCGACGGTGGTGTCGGCCTCAACATGCTCTCGGTGGAGGCCTTCAGCCTCCTCCACGTGCCGCTAGAGCGGCTCCGTCCCAGCCGGCCTTTCTCGGGCGTCGGAGCCAGTTCAACCGCCTCACTACTAGGGAAAAGGCTAGCAGCAGCGCGGGTTTTGTACTCACTAGTAGCGCGGGTAGGCGCGCTACTAATAAGGCGCTACAGCTATTGCTTAGCAGTAACACGTGCCCGCACGCGCTACTGCTAGGGCAAATAGCTGCACCGTTTGTTCACTCCCGCGCTACTGCTAATGTAACTACTGGCAGCGTGTTTTCTCTCCATCGCTACTAGTATTCTTTTTTATTTTTTATTTTTAGTGTATTTATGCGCCATAGGACAAATATTGGTACAATACCAGTTATGAGGTTTACATCATTATGTACATAACAGTGTGTCAAATGAAGGTGGATTAGGTTCAAGTGGAGGCAATATGTGGTGCATGTCAAAAGTATACTACTAATCCAAACTTGATCTAGTTTGGACTAGTAGTACTTTTGATGTGCACCACATGTTGCCTCCACTTGAATCTAATCCGCCAGCACAAGCTATTTAATCATCATCATAGTCATTACCACCAACAATATTTATTTAATCAACACTAACACTAGCTAATAATAATCATCATAGTCATTACCACCAACACTAGCTATTTTATCATCATAGTAATAGTGTAGCACATCATCATCTTCAAACTCATTTCTAGCTAGCTAATCACTCCTGCTTCTCTCTCTTAGGTAAAATAACATAAAACATGTGTAGCTCTCCTCCTTGATCAAGTTGGAGCATGCAGATGAACCTGTCTCCTAATCATGGGTAGCGCATCTGTTTGCTGCCCCCTAGTACTTCTCTGCGCTCCCCGATCACATATTTGGTCCAGTCTTGCACTATTAAGCATCCGTCGCTAATCTTGAATGCACTAAAGTAATCTGTAGGATATCTTGGCCGTAAGCTAATAATACTCATGGTACCTTTAGTCTCGATCCCATAAGGCACAACATTCATCGGGAGTCCCTGTTGAAGAACATCGTATGGTAACATACTTAGCAATGAAGTTTAGCTTCAAAAATAATGTATGGAAAATATGCACTGAGGACAAATAGTAAAAATCTTACCATACTTCCTAAATAGATGTGACCGTAGTTCATTACGAACACTATTGGTCGCACGTTTTCAGTAATAACATTTCTAAATGCAGGAAGAAAATTTGTCTTGACAATATCAAGATCCTCAAGCCATGAAACATAATGACTTAGCTCCTCGCAGTTGAGTTCAGCCTCGGGACAGTAGTAGGTCCTGTCAACCAAGCCATGGACATGTTTGCTTGCACCGAAATAAGCTGACAATACAAATTAGTTGTCAACTATTTTTGAATAAACAATATCAAAGACATAAATATGGTTGAGAAACTTACATAATGGTATAATTGGAGGCGTCTGCACATCGACCCAGATGTCGGTATTACCTTCAATATCATCTTCCGGACAAATATCAAAGGTGATAACCATATCAGGCTCAAATGCATAAGTCTTGCATAGTGCTCGCCATGTTTTGCATCCAAAATAGGTGTAGTCGTCTGAATTGTATAATTTTGCGTGGAAAATATAACCATGCTCGGTCTTTAAGTAAACTTTCTTTACCTCCATAGTATGACTGAAACCTATCTTATCCAATACAAAAACTCTTGCATGGCAGGGGATACGCTAGTACAATAGTAAAAACATATATAAGTTGAAGCAAATGAAGCAGATGTCATGCTTAATTACGAAAAAAGACTTGTCGTTGTGACTTACTGTATCCACTTCAAAGTTCTCGTCCAGCTTGATGCTGAAGCGCCTATCATCATCTAGGAAGATTTCGTTGCACAAGCCGCGCTCGTCTTCGCAGTATTTGCAAATACCGAAATCCTTTTCGTCATCAGACATTTCCTATGTTCATAGTTAAAACATTAATTGAAAATCGATCAAAGACAACTAACAGGATACTCAACACACAAATCCGGGGCACTCGATATTTCCTACATATTGTGGCACAAGTCATGCCAAAATTCACGGAAAAATCTGGCATGACCTTTGCTAAAATAGGACATATCGAGCGCCTGAAATTTGCCGGAACAGAAATGAATCAACACTCCGGCAAAACATAGGCCACTTGGAGGTGTAACCTGCAAACATGACCGGCCACTTGGATATTGAGCAACACAAGATATACATTTCAAAATATCTTATAGGACTCAAATTAGCATACATTCAATAAGCAAAAGTAAATCATCTCACGCGTTCGTACATCGTCGAATATTATCACTAATACATCCCAAATAGTGTCATACATATAACATCACTAATACAACTAAAACCCTAGCACACGACGGGTATCGGCGCGGGCGGTGGACACCCATAGAGAAGGAACCATCACGGGATCATAGCTCCAGTGAGACCCCTAGAGAACCTGCCAGGTATTGGAGAACCTGTGCTCCAACGCAAACAAGTAGCGACGGACATGCACATCCTCCTCACTGACACAGTGACGCACCACCTCCGCGGAGTCCTCGAGCCTCTGGATCGTCACTGGCCCACGCGACCGTCACCAGAAGGTTCAGGTCAACGACAGGCTGGCTCCTCACCAACCTGCGCCCCCTGGTAGGTAGCGCCTCCCAGTACCACCCCGGCGGAGCCCAGTCCCAGACATGGCCCATCTGGTCAAGCAGGTGTCGTCCTCCGCCGACTCGACGACGAGGATGCGGGATAGGCATCGTCAACATCGATGCGAGAAAAATTGCTTTAACTAAAAAATAGCAACAAGTTCTTACTAACTAGTTCTATTAATTCAACTAGTTCTTACTAAAAATAAACTTACTATAAATAAAAATAGCAACAAGTTCTTACTAACTAATTAGTACCTAGGAACTACTACCCTAATTGCCATCTAATTTGATAAACCTAGGGGTGGAAAGTGGTAGCGGATATTCCAATTATCCAACTATAAAGTGAAATAGGTGGTCAAATTTTACTCGTTTTATGATTCATCTTAGAAATTTGATTCGTTTCCACACCCTTACATGAACCCTAACTCATTTGAGCCGCATCCGCATATGATTCGTTTCAACCCTATCCTTCATCGTTGCTAGCCATGTTTCCTACGATTAAATCTAGTAAATTAATTATAGACCTATTAAAATGAATAATGACATACAAAAGGCCTATGTTTTGTAGGAACGTTGACTCCTTCCTGGTGCGGCAAATCCCGGGCACTCGATATGTCCTAGTTTGTAGCACAAGTCATGCCGAAATTCATGGAAAATTTCGGCATGACCATTGCTAAAAAGTGGACAAACCGAGAACCTGAAATTTGCCAGAACGGAAATGAATCAACATTCCGACAAAACATATATAGGCCACTCAGCTTCATTCAAACAACAAAGCCACTTGGGCACAAACAACAGGACCACTTCAATGAAAAGATATAATCAACAATAAAAGTCTAGGAAGGGATCATCTTTAAAATAAAACTTGCCTAAATAACCTAGATAATTAACCTAATTAAACTAGTTAACCTGACTAGTTCTCTGTCAAAGCCCTAACTAAATTTTTGCACTAACCTAGGTAATTAACCTAATTAAACTAGTTAACCTAACTACTTCTCTGTCAAAGCCCTAACTAAATTTTTGCCCTAACCTAGATAATTAACATAATTAAACTAGTTAACCTATGCATGAGAGAGAGGAGGGGTGCGGGCTTATAGAGGATGGCTCCGGTGTTGGCGAGGGAGACAGGTGCGTCTCCGGTTACAGCGAGGGAGGCAGTTGTGGGGAGGGAGGATCCGGTGGCGTCGACGGCGGCTCCGTGGCGTTGGGGGCGGCTCCGGTGGCGTTGACGGCGCACGACTCTGGTGGCTTCGGTGGCGTCGACGTCGGCAGGAGACGGCGGCGAAGTGGGGCGACGGCAAATCGGGGAGACGGCGGCAGGGTGGGTCAAGAGATTTGGGGGGAAAGTGGTGGCCGGGGGGGAGGGGAACGGTTTTTTGATTAAGTCAAAACTAGCGGTAGCGCGTTTCGCAGAACGCGCTATAGCTAAGGTAGCTATAGCGCTTTTTCCAAAATGCGCTACTGCTATACATATGTAATTTTCTCTCTTTTTTATTTCCTTTTCTGTTTCTATAGCGGGGGTCCTGGAAACGCGCTGCAACTGCGTTAGCTACATCGCCTCTTACTAACACACGCTAGAGCTAAGCCTTTCTCTGTTTTTTCGCTTTTTCATTTATTTTGCTTTACATTTTATTTTTTTCTTTCTCCTTTTTCTGTTTCTTTCATTTTCATTTACTTTTCTATTTGTTTTTCACTTTATTTTATTTCCATTAGCAGTAGCGCTATTACAGGGAAACGCGCTGCTACTCATGCCCTAGCGGTAGCGTGCTTCCTGCAAGGCCGCTACTGCTATGCGTAGCCCATTGTTCCAGCAATGGGAATATTAGTAGTAGCGGTTTTACGGGCACACGCGCTACTGCTAGAATCGTATCTGTAGCGCGGTTTATTCTGAACCGCTACTTCTATCTAGCACTAGCACCCTTTTTTAACCCGCGCTATTGCTAAATTTCTGTGTATAAGGTTTTCCCTGGTAGCCTCCTTGGGACAAATCTGCCTCCCAGTGACCTTTGGCACCTATGACAAGTTCCGCAAGGAGCTGATCGACTTCGGCATCGCCCCCATTGGCCTCCCCTACAACGCCATCCTCGGCTATCCGGCCTTGGCTCGGTTCATGGCAGCAACTCACCCGGCATACAACATCATGAAGGTGCCTGGGAGCAGCGGCGTCCTCACCGTGTCAGGAGACACAAGGGATGCGCTGCAGGTGCTCCAGCTTGTTTTCAGGGTGGCCGCGGTGGCACATCCCACTAGCACCGACGCCATTGAGCCCAAGGGGGCTGCACCAGCTAAAAAGAAGCAGCTATTCACCCAAGACAAGGTGGAAACCAAGAAGGTACCAATTGATGAGGATGGGTCCACTCGCGCCACCTTCACCATAGTTGCCAACCTCGAGCCCGAGCAGGAGGAGGCCCTGGTGAGGTTCCTGCGTGTGAAGAAGAAGGTGTTCGCGTGGGAACCTGATCAGTTAGTGGGGGTCCCAAGGAAAGTGATTGAGCATCACCTCAACGTGTGCCCCAATGTGCGCCCCGTGAAGCCGAAGGCGAGGCGGCAGTTGCTACGTCTTGAGCTTGCGTTGGTTTTACCCGAAGAGGAAGGGATGATGCAGCAGAGTAGCGTAAGTATTTCCCTCAGTTTTTGAGAACCAAGGTATCAATCCAGTAGGAGCCCACGCTCAAGTCCCTCATACCTGCACAAAGCGATAGCTACTCGCAACCAACGCGATTAGGGGTTGTCAAGCCCTTCACGGTCACTTACGAGAGTGAGATCTGATAGATATAATATTTTTGGTATTTTTGGTATAAAGATGCAAAGTAAAAAGTAAAAGCAAAGTAAATAGCAAAACAATTAAAAGTGATAGAGATTGATATGATGAGAATAGACCCGGAGCCATATGTTTCACTAGTGGCTTCTCTCAAGAGCATAAGTATTCTACGGTGGGTGAACAAATTACTGTTGAGCAATTAATAGAATTGAGCATAGTTATGAGAATATCTAGGCATGATCATGTATATAGGCATCACGTCCGTGACAAGTAGATCAAAACGATTCTGCATCTACTACTATTACTCCACTCATCGACCGCTATCCAGCATGCATCTAGAGTATTAAGTTAAAAACAGAGTAACGCCTTAAGAAAGATGACATGATGTAGAGAGATACGTTCCTTGCTGCCCCTTCTGTCACTGGGTAAGGACACCGCAAGATCGAACCCAAAGCTAAGCACTTCTCCCATGGCAAGAACTACCAATCTAGTTGGCCAAACCAAACGGATAATTCGAAGAGACTTGCAAAGATAACCAGTCATGCATAAAAGAATTCAGAGAAGATTCAAATATTATTCATAGATAGACTTGATCATAAACCCACAATTCATCGATCTCAACAAACACACCACAAAAAGAAGATTACATCGAATAGATCTCCACAAGAGAGGGGGAGAACTTTGTATTGAGATTCAAAGAGAGAGAAGAAGCCATCTAGCTACTAACTATGGACCCGAAGGTCTGAGCTAAAATACTCACACTTCATCGGAGGGGCTAGTATGATGTAGAGGCCCTCCGTGATGACGTCCCTCTTCCGGCGGAACTCCAAAACAGGCCCCAAGATGGGATCTCGTGGATACAGAAAGTTGCGGCGGTGGAATTAGGGTTTTGGCTCCTTTTCTGATCGTTTGGGGGTACGTGTGTATATATAAGAGGAAGGAGTACGTCGGTGGAGCACCGAGGGGCCCACGAGGCAGGGGGCGCGCCCTAGGGGGGGCGCCCCCCACCCTCGTGACCACCTCTTTGATCCCTTGTAGTAGGGTCCAAGTCTCCTGGATCACGTTCGGTGAGAAAATCACGTTTCCGAAGATTTTATTCCGTTTGATATTATGTTTTATCCGAAACACTGAAATAGGCAAAAAACAACAATTCTGGGCTGGGCCTCCGGTTAATAGGTTAGTCCCAAAAATAATATAAAAGTGTAAAATAAAGCCCAATATAGTCCAAAACAATAGATAAGATAGCATGGAGCAATCAAAAATTATAGATACGTTGGAGACGTATCAGGCATCCCCAAGCTTAATTCCTGCTCGTCCTCGAGTAGGTAAATGATAAAAAGAGAATTTTTGATGTGGAGTGCTACTTGGCATAATTTCAATGCAAATCTTCTTAATTGTGGTATGAATATTCAGATTAGAAAGATTCAAGACAAAAGTTTATATTGACATAGAAAATAATAATACTTCGAGCATACTAACAAAGCAATTATCTCTTCTCAAAATGACATGGCCAAAGAAAGTTATCCCTACAAAATCATATAGTCTGGCTATGCTCCATCTTCCCCACACAAAGTATTTAAATCATGCACAACCCTGATGACAACCCAAGCAATTGTTTCATACTCTAACTTTTTCAAAAGTTTTTCAATTTTCACGCAATACATGAGCGTGAGCCATGGATATAGCACTATAGGTGGAATAGAATGGTGGTTGTGGAGAAGACAAAAGGGAGAAGATAGTCTCACATCAACTAGGCGTATCAACGGGCTATGGAGATGCCCATCAATAGATATCAAGGTGAGTGAGTAGGGATTGCCATGCAACGGATGCACTAGAGCTATAAATGTATGAAAGCTCAACAAAAGAAACAAGTGGGTGTGCAACCAACTTGCTTGCTCATGAAGACCTAGGGAAATTTGAGGAAGCCCATCATTGGACTATACAAGCCAAGTTCTATAACGTAAAATTCCCACTAGTATACGAAAGTGACAACATATGAGACTCTCTATATGAAGAACATGGTGCTACTTTGAAGCACAATATATGAGACTTGCTATATCACGGTGCTACTTTGAAGCACAAGTGTGGAAAAAAGGATAGTAGCATTGCCCCTTATTATTTACTTATTTTTTGGGGCCTTCTTTTTTTTCTTTGGCCTTTTTTTGGGACAATGCTCTATTGAATGATGATCATCACACTTCTATTTATTTACAACTCAATGATTACAACTCGATACTAAAACAAAGTATGACTCTATATGAATGCCTCCGGCGGTGTACCAGGATATGCAATGAATCAAGAGTGACAAGTATGAAAGAATTATGAACGGTGGCTTTGCCACAAATACTATGTCAACTACATGATCATGCTAAGCAATATGACAATGATGGATATGTCATGATGAACTAGATGGTGGAAAGTTGCATGGCAATATATCTCGGAATGGCTATGGAAATGTCATAATAGGTAGGTATGGTGGCTGTTTTGAGGAAGGATATGGTAGGTGTATGATACCGGCGAAAGTTGCGCGATATTAGAGAGGCTAGCAAGGGTGGAAGGGTGAGGGTGCGTATAATCCATGGACTCAACATTAGTCATAAAGAACTCATATACCTATTGCAAAAATTTAGAAGTTATCAAAGCAAAGTATTACACGCATGCTCCTAGAGGGATAGATTGGTAGGAAAATACCATCTCTCGTCCCCGACTGCCACTCATAAGGAAGACAATCAATAAATAAATCATGCTCCGACTTCATCACATAACGGTTCACCATACGTGCATGCTACGGGAATCACAAACTTCAACACAAGTATTTTTTAAATTCACAACTACTCAACTAGCATGACTTTAATATTATCACCTCCATATCTCAAAACAATTATCATGCTTCAATCCTTTCTTAGTATTCAACACACTCAAAAGAAAGTTTCACAAATCTTGAATACCAAGCATATTATTATTAGGCAAATTACCATGCTATTAAGAGACTCTCAAATTAATTTAAGTGAAGCATGAGAGATCAATAGTTTCTTTAAAACGAATGCACCACCGTGCTCTAAAAGATCTAAGTGAAGCACATAGAGCAAAATTATAACGCTCAAAAGATATAAGTGAAGCACAGAGATAAAAATTATCTAGCTCAAAGGATATAAGTGAAGCATACAGAGCAAAATTATCTAGCTCAAAGGATATAAGTGAAGCACATAGAGCAAAATTATCTAGCTCAAAGGATAAAGTGAAGCACATAGAGAAAAATTATATAGCTCAAAGGATATAAGTGAAGCACATAGAGAAAAATTATCTAGCTCAAAAGATATAAGTGAAGCACATAGAGTATTCTATCAAATTTTTATTCATGTATGGATCTCTCAAAAGGTGTGTACAGCAAGGATGATTGTGTCATACTAAAAAACAAATACACAAATAATACAAGATGCTCCAAGCAAAACACATATCATGTTGGTGAATAAAAATATAGCTATAAGTAAATCACCGATGGAAGTGGACGAAAAGAGGGGATGCCTTCCGGGGCATCCCCAAGCTTTGACTTTTTGGTGTACTTGGATTATCTTGGGGGTGCCATGGGCATTCCCAAGATTACACTCTTGCCACTCCTTGTTCCATAATCCATCAAAAGAATTCACCCAAAACTTGAAAACTTCACAACACAAAACACAAGATAGAAAACTCGTGAGCTCCGTTAGCGAAAGAAAACAAAAGAACACTTCAAGGTACTGTAATGAACTCATTCTTTATTTATATTGGTGTTAAAACTACTGTATTACAACTTCTCTATGGTTTATAAACTATTTTACTAGCCATATATTCATCAAAATAAGCAAACAACACACGAGAAACAGAATCTGTCAAAAACAGAACAGTCTGTAGTAATCTGTAGCTAGCGCAAAATATGGAACCCCAAAAATTCTAAAATAAATTTCTTGACATGAGGAATTTATCTATTAATCATTTTAAAAAAGAATTAACTAAATAGAGCTCGTCAAATAAAAATGACAGCAGTTCTCGTGAGCGCTAAAGTTTCTGTTTTTTACAGCAAGTTCAACAAGACTTTCCCCAAGTCTTCCCAACGGTTCTACTTGGCACAAACACTAATTAAACACAAAAAACACAACCAAAACAGAGGCTAAATAATTGATTTATTACTAAACAGGAGCAAAAAAGCAAGGAATAAAAATAAAATTGGGCTGCCTCCCAACAAGCGCTATCGTTTAACGCCCTAGCTAGGCATAACAAGCAAGAATAGATCTAGGTATTGCCATCTTTGGTAGGCAATCCATAAGTGGCTCTCATGATAGTTTCATATGGTAATTTTATTTTCTTTCTTGGAAAGTGTTCCATGCCCTTTTTTAATGGAAATTGAAATCTAATATTCCTTTCCTTCATATCAATAATCGCACCAACCGTTCTAAGGAAAGGTCTACCAAGAATTATAGTGCAAGAAGGATTGCAATCTATATCAAGAACAATGAAATCTACAAGCACATAATTCTTATTTGCAACAATAAGAACATCATTGCCCCGCCATTGATGAGGGTCCTGGTGACCACCACATTGCTGATGATTGGGGAACAAAGCATTGGGAGGACTCCGGCTGTGGCCGCACACTTGAGCTGATCTGCTGAGCTGAACATGATGGCGCACGCCGACCACCTGAGAGGGTGCGTGGCTTCGAGCTTGGGGAGGACTGCATTCACTTCGCGTGCGAACTACTTGAGCCCCGCCCAGGATGCAGGCGATCGCGCGCGGCTCCTGGAAGCCCCCAGCCCCCTCGTCCTGAAGGCGGTCCTCGTTTCTCCTTGGCTGCGGCGGCAGCGGAGGGAGGCCTGCGTTGCCTTGCGGGCGATCCTCGCGAGGTTGATCCCTCCAGTCTCCCTCGCGAGGCGGGTCTTGCCAGCGATCCTCGCGAGGTTGATCGTGCCACCCTTGGCGCGGGCCACGGTCTTCCCAGCGTCCTGCGTTCCTTACTCCTCCTCGACCGTAGCCCCGGTCACCGCGGTCGGGACGACGGCCGATCCTTCCTTCTCGCATGGCTCAGAGCTCTTGACATTCGTTGGTGTTGTGGGTGTGGAGGTCGTGGTACACACAGTACCGACTGCCCTTGGAAGATTCGGGCTGATCTCTGCCCCGCTTGGTGTCTGGTTCTGCCGCGAGCACGGCAGCCCCCTTGCGCTTCACATCCTTGGCCTTGGGCTTCTTCTCTTCTGGGTCTGCGGCAGGCAGCTCGACGAGGGAGAGACGCCCTTCCTCAGCCCTGGTGCACTTGGTTGCCAAGTTGAACAGCTCCAAAGAAGTGCACAGGTCTTCATGCATCGCCAGCTCCTCCTTCATCTTGATGTCACGCACGCCGTCGGAGAAGGCTGAGATGATGGCCTCCTCGGTCACCTTGGGAATCTTGAGGCGTGCGTTGTTGAAGCGCTGGATGTACTTCTGTAGCGTCTCTTCGGGTTGTTGCTTGATGCGGCGCATGTCGCTCACGGCGGGTGGCCGGTTGCGAGTACCTTGGAAGTTGGCGATGAAGCGGGTGCGCATCTCGTCCCAGGAGGAGATCGTGCCTGGAGCCAGGTTCAGGAGCCAGGTGCGGGCCCCGTCCTTGAGCGCCATGGGAAACCAGTTCGCCATGACCTTCTTGTCTCCATTGGCAGCTTTGATGCCCAGCTCATAGAGCTGGAGGAACTCCGCAGGGTCGGCCGTGCCGTCGTAACGAGGAGGCAGGTCTGGCTTGAACTTGCTGGGCCACGCGACGCTGCGTAGCTCGGTGGTGAAGGCACGACAGCCTGCTGTGGCCACGGGAGGCCTTGGGTGACGGCGAGCTTGGTCTTGCATGTCCCCACGCACTGCAGCTGGGAGCAGCGCGGGGTCTTGACATGCGGGAGCAGGAGCATGGTCGTGACGTGCTAGAGCAGGGAGCGCCCGGGCAGCTTCTTGCGGGCGAGGGACTTCTTGGCAGCACTGCTCTTGCCGCACTAGCACCTGACGGAGCGGGTTCCGCCCAGGGGCCACGCACCTTGGAGCCACGGTGCCTTCTTGAGGAGGAGGCGGCTGGGGCGCCCCCGGAGCTTCGTCGCCCGCGCGGGGCGAGGTGCGGTGCAGCGGACCGGATGGCCCAGGAGAGCCCCCTGCGGCACGGACGAGCTCGGCGACACGGTCGATCCATTCTTCATAGACGTCGTCGACGGGACGGTAGCGCAGGAGCTCGTTTGCCACGATGAGCGCAGCTCGAGCCTCCATGGGTGTGCGGAGCACGCGGGACGAAGAACCAGCTGGGGTGAGCCAGGGAGTAGTGGTGCGGTGCGGCCGTCTTGCCGCACGGACGGATGCTGAGACGACGCTTGCTGCTTGTTCCCCGCCGGGCCGGTGGCGGCGTTGACGGCAGGTGATGGGGAACGGCGAGGACGCCCGCCGATAGGAGCCGTCTGGGCGACGTGGAAAGCAAGAGCGGCCCGGCGCTCGCCGCGGGCCCGACGAGCGTCAGACATGGACGCGATGGTCGGAGGAGAACGGGGTGGTGGAAGACGAATTCCGGCGCACCCCTACCTGGTGCGCCAAATGTCGGATTTCTGATTCCGGCAGAGCCTTGAGGTTCGAACACTAGGGTGCGCGCGGAGATTTCTCCTTCTACCTACCTGCACCCCTCCGCCTCACTAAGATCTAAGCTATGGAAAGAACAGCACAAGAGACACAGGGTTTATACTGGTTCGGGCCACCGTTGTGATGTAATACCCTACTCCAGTGTGTGGTGTGGTGGATTGCCTCTTGGGCTGATGATGATGAGCAATACAAGGAAGAACAGCCTCGCGAGGGTCTGTTCTTGGCTGAGGGGATGAATTGCTAGGAGGAGTTTAGTCACCCTTCTCTCTCTATCTCTCTTCTCGATTCTCTCTCCGATTTCGATCCTCTCTCCAGTTTCGATCCCTCTACCCTGTGGGTGGCTAGTCCTATTTATAGGCAAAAGCCCTGGGCCTCTTCCCAAATATTGAGCGGGAAGGGCGCCAACAATTGGCCATTTTGAAGGGGAACATCTGGTACACTTATCCTGACTAAAGTTGGTCCTCGCCTGCCAAAGGCTCTGGTGGTGACGTTGGCTTGGGCTCCACAATGACTTCCTCCCTGCCGTTGGACTGGTCTTGGTCTCATTGCACCGAAACGGGTGCCTTTGCTTGATGCTCTCGCCTGCGCTAGCTCCCTTTGCACCAAAGAGGAAAGGAGGACACTGCGCGGGCTGGCGCCCGCCTGGCACCCTTGGTCGTCATGGCTTGCATCATGGGCACCTCGTGAGGTACCCCGCCTTGATCTCTCCGCCTCCTCGCGAGCCAGCCTGATGAGGCCGTGCCTGAGGAAGTTCCATGTCGTCCGCCCCGCGAGGCTTGGCCCATCGCGAGGGTCTTGGGTCTGTGTTGATGAAGATGGGCCGTGCTGGGCCCCCCTTTGAGCCACGCCGCAGGCGGCAAGCAGGCAAGTCTGGGGACCCTCGTCCCCAGAACGCCGACACCGTCCACCTGCAGCTAGAGGCCGCCGGCACCCGAAGCAGCCAACTCTCTGGCAAGGAAGCTGTCGGCATTCTGGGAACGGGGGTCCCCAGACTTGCCTGCCTGCGGCCTGCGGCATGGCTCAAAGGGGGGCCCAGCACGGCCCATCTTCACCAACACAGACCCAAGACCCTCGTGAGGGGCCAAGCCTCGCGGGGCGGATGACACGGAGCTTCCTCGAGCATGGCCTCATCAGGCTGGCTCACGAGGAGGCGGAGAGATCAAGGCGGGGTACCTCACGAGGTGCCGGTGACGCAAGCCATGACGACCAAGGGCGCCAGGCGGGTGCCAGCCCGCGCAGTGTCATCCTTTCCTCTTTGGTGCAAAGGGGGCAAGCACAGCCGCGGAGTACCGAGGCATCAGGCAAAGGTTGCCATTTCGGTGCAACAAGACCAAGACCAGGAGGACTGTAAGATAGAGGTCATCGTGGAGCCCAAGATGGCGTCACTACCAGAGCTTTGCGCAGGCGAAGACTACTTTTGTCAGGATAGCTGGTACTAGCTGTCCCCCTTCAAATTAGCCCGCCATTGTTGGCTCCCTTCCCGCTCGATATTTGGGAAGAGGACCAGGGCCTCTATAAATGGGACCAGCCACCCACAGGGTAGAGGGGCAGAGCCAGAGAGGTTTAGAGAGCCAGAGAGATTTAGAGAGCCAGAGAGATTTAGAGAGACAAAGAGGCATGAACAATCGAGAAGAGAGAGAGAGAGAGAGAAGGGTGACTGAACTCCTCCCAGCAGTTCATCGCCTCAGCCAAGAACAGACCCTCGCAAGGCTGTTCTTCCATGTATTGTTCATCATCATCAGCCCAAGAGGCAATCCACCACACCACACACTGGAGTAGGGTATTACACCACAACGGTGGCCTGAACCAGTATAAACCTTGTGTCTCTTGTGTTGTTCTTTCCATAGCTTAGATCTTAGCGAGGCGGAGGGGTGCAGGTAGGTAGGAGCTGAAATATCCGCGCGCACCCCAGTGTTCGAACCTCAAGGGTCTGCCGGAACCCGAAATCCGACATTTGGCGCGCCAGGTAGGGGGCGCCGGAATTCATCTTCCACCACCCTGTTCTCCTTCGACCATCGCGCCCATGTCTGACGCTCGTCGGGCCCACGCCGGGCGCCGGGCCGCCCACGCTTCCCGCGTCGCCCAGACGACTCCTGTCGGCGGGCGTCCTCGCCGTTCCCCGTCACCTACCGTCAATGCCGCCACCGGCCCGGCGGGGGACGAGCAATAAGCATCGTCTCAGCATTCGTCCGTGCGGCAAGACGGCTCCACCGCTACTCCCTCGCTCACCCCAGCTGGTTCTTCATCCCGCGCGCTCCGCGCACCCATGGAGGCTCGAGCTGCGCTCATCGCGGCAAAGGAGCTCCTGTGCTACCGTCCCGTCGACGACGTCTACGAAGAATGGCTCGACCGCGTCGCCAAACTCGTCCGCACCGCAGGGGGCTCTCCTGCGCCGCCCGTTCCGCTGCACCGCACCCCGACCCGCGCGGGCGACGAAGCTCCGGCGGCGTCCCGGCCGCCTCCTCCTCAGGAAGGCGCCATGGCTCCAAGGCGCGTGGTACCTGGGCGGAACCCGCTCCGTCAGGTGCCAGCGCGGCAAGAGCAGAGCTGCCAAGAAGTCCCTCGCCCGCAAGAAGCTGCCCGGGCGGTCCCTGCTCCAAAACGTCACGACCATGCTCCTGCTCCCGCACGTCAAGACCCCGCGCTGCTCCCAGCTGCAGCGCGTGGGGACATGCAAGACCAAGCTCTTCGTCACCCAAGGCCTCCCGTGGCCACAGCAGGCTGTTGTGCCTTCACCACCGAGCTACGCAGCGTCGCGTGGCCCGGCAAGTTCAAGCCACACCTGCCTCCTCGTTACGACGGCACGGCTGACCCTGCGGAGTTCCTCCAGCTCTACGAGCTGGGCATCGAAGCTGCCAACAGAGACGAGAAGGTCATGGCGAACTGGTTTCCCATGGCGCTCAAGGACGGGGCCCGCACCTGGCTCCTGAACCTGGCTCCAGGCACGATCTCCTCCTGGGACGAGATGCGCACCCGCTTCATCGCCAACTTTGAAGTTACTCGCGACCGGCCACCCGCCGTGAGTGACATGCGCCGCATCAAGCAAGAACCCGGGGAGACCCTGTAGAAGTACATCCAGCGCTTCAACAACGCACGTCTTAAGATTCCCAGGGTGACTGAGGAGGCCATCATCTCAGCCTTCTCCGACGGCGTGCGTGATGTCAAGATGAAGGAGGAGCTGGCGATGCATGAAGACCTGTGCACTTCCTTGGAGCTATTCAACTTGGCAACCAAGTGCGCCAGGGCTGAGGAAGGGCATCTCTCCCTCCTCGAGCTGCCTGCCGCAGACTCATAAGAGAAGAAGCCCAAGGCCAAGGATGTGAAGCGCAAGGGGGCTGTCGTGCTCGCGGCAGAACCAGACACCAAGCGGGGCAGAGATCAGCCCGAACCTTCCAAGAGCAGTCGGTACTGTGTGTACCACGACCTCCACACCCACAACACCAACGAATGTCAAGAGCTCCGAGCCGTGGGGGAAGGAAGGATCGGCCGTCGCCCTGACCGCGGTGACCGGGGCTATGATCGAGGAGGAGGAAGGAACACGGGACGCTGGGAAGACCATGGCCCGCGCCAAGGTGGCGCAATCAGCCTCGCGAGGATCACTGGCAAGACCCGCCTCGTGAGGGAAACTGGAGGGATCAGGCTCGCGAGGATCGCCCGCAAGGCAACGCAGGCCTCCCTCCGCTGCCGCCGCAGCCAAGGAGAAACTAGGACCGCCACCAGGACGAGGGGGTTGGGGGCTTCCAGGAGCCGCGCGCGATCGCCTGCATCCTGGGCGGGGCTCAAGCCCCAGCCTCTCAACGCATCTTCAAGCAGTTTACCCGCGAAGTGAATGCATTCCTCCCCAGGCTCGAAGCCACGCACCTCAGGTGGTCGGCATGCGCCATCACTTTCAGCTCAGCAGATCAGCTCAACTGTGCGGCTACAGCCGAGTCCTCCCGATGCTTTGTTCCCCAATCATCAGCAACGTGGTGGTCACCAGGACCCTCATCGATGGCGGGGCAGGGCTCAACGTCCTGTCTGTGGAAACATTCAACAATCTCCAAGTGCCCTACAGCCAGCTTCAGCCAACCAAGCCTTTCTCCGGAATCACCGACGGCTCCACGGTCCCGATTGGGCAGGTCCGCCTCCCTGTCACCTTCGGGGCACGCGACAACTACCGCACCGAGCTCATCGACTTCGACGTCGCTCACATTCGCCTGCCGTACAACGCCATCCTTGGGTACCAGTGCTGGCCAAGTTCATGGTCGTAACTCACCACGGCTACAATGTCCTCAAGATGCCAGGAAGTGGCGGAGTCATCACGGTGCCCTGTGAAAAGAAGGACGCGGTGTGTTCCCTGGAACGTGCCTTTCGGGCCGCGTCACTGAAAAGCAGGAGGCTTCCCGAGACCGCCCCCAAGAAGAAGAAGACATCGTCCGGCCCAGCCCCTCAGGAGGCAGGCCCCTCTGGGCCCGTGCCTGCCCAGGGGGAACCTCCTTCCATCGCATACGAAAGCGCTCCCGGCGCCCTCCTCAGGCAGGGCTTGGGGGCTCTCCCCTGGAGGGCCACCGACCTAGCTAGGGTCACGAGGGAGGCGCTTGGGCACCACATGGAGGCGTGTTTCGAAGCACGTTTCCCTCAAGAAGGATCAAGGCAAGGAGAGCCAAACCCTCAGGAGTTCGTCAGCAAGGCCATTCAGGAGCTACAGGAGTCAAGAGTCATGAAAGGCGGCCGCCGCCTACCAGCAGTGGCTCCCCATCCAGGCGAGGATGGTGGGCTGCGCGTCTGCATCGACATACCAGGGCTCAACCGAGTCGCCTCTCTGGAGCACCTCTGGCCCTCGCGAGTGGGGCGCTGCGGAGGTCCACCCCACAGCTACATTCGCATGCCTTACGGCTTGCCGAACGCGGCTGCCACGTACCAGCGCCTCATGAGGGGCATCACGGAGGCACAAGAGGCCAAGCGTTCCGTAGCCCTGGCGGAGATGGAGATGGTCCGCGAGGAGCCGCCAGCACCTCCGGAGCCTCCCGAGGCCCCGGGGCCTGGGGGCTCATAAGGATCGGCTTCCGCAGCCCACCGAGTCTGCTACACCAACACCCCTTCGTTCTCAACGTCATCAGGTGACATCTTTCAAGTTTCACTTCCAGCTGGGAGCGCCCCCAGGGCTTCATTATTCCCAGGCCGCGTGGGTCCGTCCCTGCGGCGTGTATCCCTTTTATTTCATGTTGTTTGCTTACCTTGTTGGGGGCGCCCCTCGGGCTGCATGATCCCCAAGTCGCTCGGGCCAGACCCAGCGGCATGTATCCCATTTGCGTTTATTTCTGGTTATGCGTTCGACCCACCATGCTTGATTATTTGATGCTGGTCCACGGCACCTCTTCTTCTCCATGCCGACCACTTGCACATTAAAGGGGGGTACCTGAGCATCGTGACTCAGGGCTCTTACTGGCTCTCCAGCCCTCACCCTCTGGCATACCAGCGACGGCTGAGACCAGCTCGAGGGACGGGACCCGAGGACGTAGAGTGCCGGCATCTAACCAAATTTGCAGGGACACATCACAAGATAAGGCCCAGTGCCAGGCGGAACCCACCTAGAGGTAGGGCCCTGTGAGGCCCGCGCTGGCTCACGGGTGCCCAGATACACCTCGCCAGGCCCTACCGTGCCAACCACGTGTCAGGGCGGGGCTATACACGCCCCGGGGGCTCCTCCTGGAGGGGCCCCCCTCCCACGTACCAGTGGAAGCACCATGCTCCGCGCTGGCTGACGACACTGCCGAGGAGCGGCTATGCCCGTACACATACGGAAGCGCTATGCTCCGTGCTGGTGATAAACAACTGAGGGTGGCCCCCGGGCCGCATCAACCTCAGGGAGCCCAGAGCTCAGTGTCTAGCCTCATCATAACGCCTCCCCTCGGGAGTGCCGCGCGAGGGGGCTGGGCACGGGGGCTTCGCCTGGGTCACGCCCAGACGCACGCCGCCCAGCCAGGCCCCCCCGGGCCTGGTTGTTCGTCTCTCCCCGAGCGTAGCCAAGGTACGAAGGCCGTTTGAGCGTCAAGGGGGACTCCTGAGCATCGCGACTCAGGAGCCTAACTGGTCACGTAGCCCCTCACTCCTTAGTTCCGAAAGGCTAACGGCGGTTGAGGTATGCGCGCGGCCGGGCTCTGCAGACGTAGAACGGTAGATCCACCCACATCACACCTCCCTACTTGTTGTTCGTGTGCCAAGGGGGACTCCTGAGCATCGCGACTCAGGAGCCTAACTTGTCACGTAGCCCATCACTCCTTGGCCCCGTCCTGGTTTCTGGTCGGGACTAACGCTGGGTGAGGTATGCGCGGGGCCGGGCTCTGCCAGCGTAGAACATAAGCAAGTAGGAAGGAAAAGCGCAAATTTCAAGGAATTCAAAAGCAAATATTACAGTCCACACTATTTTCTCAATGCCAAACGCAAGTTTAAACGCCTCCCCGAGGCATGATACATGTGCAGGAATTAAAGGCAGGACAGGCGCCACAACGGAGTCACTTGTCGGCGGTGGAGCAGCGCGGAGTGGGTTCGCCTCATGGAGCAGTGGGGTCGGCAGCGCCTTACTTAGGCTTGATGCTGAAGGCCCGGAACTTCCCCAGCAGAGCCTCCGCGCGACCCTTCACGGCCTCGGCAGCGGCAGAGGCACACTCGCCGCTTGCTGGCTCTAGCAGGCTGTCGAGGTCGACGCCGGGATCGCGAAGGTAGATGTGGGTGAGGACCCGCGTCAGTGCTGCAGAAGACAGGACATGCACCTCGGCCTCGGCCGTGGGGCCAAGGCCAAGGGAGACATCTTCAAGAGCACGAACCAGGAAGGGAAGCAGGTTGGCGGGGCCGTCCTCGGCGCCAGCCAGCGGGCTCTCCAGGCCGCTGTCGTAAAGCACCCTCAGCGAGGAGCGAGCCTTCGCCTCCATCTCCGTGAAGGCCACGCGGTCCGCGGCAAGAACCAGGGCCTTGTCATCCAGCTCGGCCTTCCTCGCCCCCAACTCCTGCTCCAGCGCGCCTAGGCGGTCGCGGCGCTTCCTGAGCTTGACCTCCCTCTCCTTGACGGCCGCCTCGCGAGCCTTCACGCCTTCTTCCTGCTCTTGGCGAAGGCGGGCCTCTTTCGCGAGCTGGTCCCGCAGGCCTTGCAGCTCGTCCTCCAGCGCCTTGCAGCGACCACGGGCGTCGACCACATCCCCCAGGGCTGCGTCACGAGCAGCCTTCGCCTCAAGGACGGCCTGTTTCTCCTCGTCGCAAGCCATCGAGGCCTGGACCAGCGCCGCCCAAATCGAAGCGCCAGAGCGAACCCATCCTAAAGCCAGCTCCAAGCGCCCAGCCACCAAGCGAGGGTCGGTGCCAAGAAGATCCTGCCGCAGTCGGTCCAGCTCAGCAGCAGCATGATCCAGAACGGCAGAAGGAGTCAGAGAGACAGCAGCCGGTGGAGCAGGAGGAGAAGGCGGCAGCGCGGCCACAACATCCTGAGGCGGAGTCTGCTGCTCCCCAACGGCTGTAGTGGCGGCGGCAGGCAAGGACATCTCGGGAGTCACTTGGGCCATGGGGGCTGAGCTCGCCCCAGCTGGCTCAGCCAGGCCTCGCGAGGAAGACCGAGCAGGAGAATCCTGCGCATCGCGGTCACCCTCCTTCTTGGGCAGAGGCGCTGCCACGGATGGAACCTCAGGAGCTCCCTTCGGCTTCTTTGCTGCGGGCACCAGCCTATCCAAAAGATGCGGATGTCAAGCCTCAGAAGTAGAGCAAGAAATAAAGACAAGAATCAAACGCTTACGGGACGTTGCCAGTGAGCTCAAGCGGCCTCCGGCCAAATTTGAAGCCTGAAAGCCGGCTGGAAGGGTCAACCTCGGGGAGCTTGGAAGCGGAAGGTGCGTCTGCGGTCCGCCTCGGGGCCGGGGCAGACCCGCGGGAGATCAGCCCGGTCCTGTCCTTCTTCGGGATCGGGGGCAAGCTCCCGCCGTCATCCTCGTCGTCATCCTCGTCTTCATCGCTCGGAGAGAGGCGCAGAACGCGGGACCTGCACCGGGGAGGGGAGCCCTTGACTCCCCGTCAGTCGCCTCGGAGTCAGGCCCTTTTTCCAGCTCCCCTCCTTCCTCCTCTTCGCTGGAGTCATCGGAGGGCACGTCCACTGGTTCCTCGGGAGCTTCCATGGGCACGGGCCCATCCCCGTTGAAGACGGGCATGGACTCCACCACCTGCTCCCAGTCGTCGCGGAGGAACAAGGGCGTAGAAGGGCCCTCCAACCTCGCCACATCACCCCGACCAAAGATTGGAGGACCGCAGCCAGATCTCCGTCGGCCAAGGCCGCGGGGCTCGGATGGGGCCTCCACATCGGAAGTGAGTACTACCGAAGCGGAACCAGCTAGTGCTCCAGGAATTCTCTCAGCAGTGACGCGCCGGTCAGCTTCGCCGCCGCCATGTTGGCTGGCCTCAGATCCGCGTCCATCTTCTCCAACACCAGCTTCGCGCGGGGGTCCGCGAGCTCTGCTCGACCCCAATCGCTGGAGCTCGTGGGCTGCTCCGTGGGCATGATCAGCCGAGGGTGGATGCGCCCAGCATCCACCAAGACCCACTTGCTCCTGAAGCCCTCAATCCTTTTCCCGGGGTTCGAGATGGCAATGGCGCCACCGTACGCGATGAAGCTCGCGCACGCGGAAGCAGGACCGCGAGAGGTCCGGAGGTAGAAGTAGTGGCGCAGCAAGGCCACTAAGGGCTGCACCCCTACATGAGCCTCACAATAATAGGCGAAGATTGCCAGGAGAAGGACGGAGTTGGGGTGGAGATGCAGAGCCTGTAGCTTATAATGGTGGAGGACAGAGAAGAAGAACTCGGAGAAGGGAGGCACCAGGCCAGCAGCAATGGCACTCATGAAGAACGGATAGAAGGTGCTCCCTTGACCCTCAGGGGTGGCGGAGCCGGCCTTGAACACCTTCGCCCCGTCAATGCCCCGCACCACCGCCATCCGGCGCAACTGGGCGAGGCTCGCCTCCGACAGTTCGGCGGGTCCAGGGCAGACGAGTACCAAGCGACGGCCAGGGGCTGACGTGGCGCCATGGCTTCCTAGGTCACACGGTCGGAGTAGATCTGGAAATTTTGGAGGAAGGAAGGAGAGGCGCAAGAAAGGGGATCTGCGCAGCAACCGGAGAAAGCAAAAGCAAAGCCTAGGCGGATGTCGCTCCTTTATCAACTCGCGCAGTTGCTAAGGCGCTCACGTCCAATCAACCGCCACGCGGCACCCAAGACCGCAGGCTGTTAGGGCCTGCGGCACTTCGCTCTTGCCCTTCTGCCTCCCTACACCGCCAAGTCCGGGCGCGCCTTGGGCCCGGGGGCTACTGTCGGCGTTCTGGGAACGGGGGTCCCCAGACTTGCCTGCCTGCGGCCTGCGGCGTGGCTCAAAGGGGGGCCCAGCACGGCCCATCTTCACCAACACAGACCCAAGACCCTCGCGAGGGGCCAAGCCTCGCGGGGCAGACGACAAGGAGCTTCCTCAGGCACGGCCTCATCAGGCTGGCTTGCGAGGAGGCGGAGAGATCAAGGCGGGGTACCTCACGAGGTGCCCGTGATGCAAGCCATGAAGACCAAGGGCGCCAGGCGGGTGCCAGCCCGCGCAGTGTCCTCCTTTTCTCTTTGGTGCAAAGGGGGCAAGTGCAGCCACGGAGTACCGAGGCATCAGGCAAAGGTTGCCATTTCGGTGCAACAAGACCAAGACCAGGAGGACTGCAAGATGGAGGTCATCATGGAGCCCAAGACGGCGTCACTACCAGAGCTTTGCGCAGGCGAAGACTACTTTTGTCAAGATAGATGGTACAAGCTGTCCCCCTTCAAATTAGCCCGCCATTGTTGGCTCCCTTCCCGCTCGATATTTGGGAAGAGGACCAAGGCCTCTATAAATAGGACCAGCCACCCACAGGGTAGAGGGGCAGAGCCAGAGAGGTTTAGAGAGCCAGAGAGGTTTAGAGATCAAGAGAGGTTTAGAGAGCCAGAGAGGTATAGAGAGCCAGAGAGGTTTAGAGAGCCAAAGAGGTTTAGAGAGACAAAGAGGCATCAACAATCGAGAAGAGAGAGAGAGAGAAGGGTGACTGAACTCCTCCCAGCAGTTCATCGCCCCAGCCAAGAACAGACCCTCGCGAGGCTGTTCTTCCATGTATTGTTCATCATCATCAGCCCAAGAGGCAATCCACCACACCACACACTGGAGTAGGGTATTACACCAAAACGGTGGCCCGAACCAGTATAAACCTTGTGTCTCTTGTGTTGTTCTTTCCATAGCTTAGATCTTAGCGAGGCGGAGGGGTGCAGGTAGGTAGGAGCCGAAATCTCCGCGCGCACCCCAGTGTTCGAACCTCAAGGGTCTGCCGGAACCTGAAATCCGACAGAAGCACAGAAGCTGGAGCTAGGTGCCGGTCGGGTTCTCCGACCACACAACGAACTCCGGCAGCACCTCCGCTGAGTGGAAGCATGGTCGGGGAGGCCTGGCGACCATGGCGCACCTCCCCTCATCGACGGGACCACCACGCCCCAAGCGACTTCCACCGAGAGGAGAAGCGCCGCCTCGGACTCCCAGAGCGGCACTGGACCCCGAAGAGATCCGTCCTCGACCACGGGGAGCCGCAGCGGGGGTCGAGGCGTGCTTACAAGGGCGACCACGCCCCCTCTTGGGCGGAGGAGAGTCGGGCCCCTCTTGGGGAGCCTTTCCTTTCTGCGCGGTAGAGAACCTCTTCAATGGTGCCATGGATGTCGCTATTAGCAGTGAAGCAAGTAAGAAGGAGCAAGTGGAACGGGAAGAGATGGGCGACGGGGGCTCCGCCCCCTCCCCATTTATAGCGGGGGAAGGCCGACCGACGACCCCCACGACCGTAGGTAATGATGTCTTTTATGCATGCACCAGGGACTCGTCAAGTCGGGCAGTTGTTGAGGCAACATCGGGAAGCGGAGATGCCCATGTCCCGTCAGTCGCCACGCGTCAATCAAGGCTGCGCGCGGTTGGGGCTTGTAGTGCTCCGCACTTGACCATTGGCTTCATCTCGAAGCCAAGTCCGAGCATGCCTTGGGCCCAGGGGCTACTGTTGGCATTCTGGGAATGGGGTCCCCAGATGTGCCTACCTGCGGCCCACGGCGTGGCTCCTCTAGCGGCCTCGTATGGCCCATCTTCACCAGCAAACACACCAGACCCTCGCGAGGGGCCAAGCCTCGTGAGGCGGATGACACAATACCTCCTCAGGGGCAGCCTCACTAAGCTAGCTCGCGAGGAGCAGAGAGATCAAGGTGAGGGGCACCTCATGAGGTTCACATGACGACCAAGGCCAGGCAGTTTCCAGCGAGCGTAGAGTACTGGTTTCGTCTTTGGTGCTAAAGGAGCAGGCATAGGCGGGGAGTCCCGAGGCATCAGGCAAAGGTTTCCATATCGGTGCAACAAGACCAAGACCAGCTAGGCGGCAGGCTGGAGGTCATCGTGGAGCCCACGACGGCGTCACCACCAGAGCCTTGTGGGATCCCTTCCTGCCTAATATTTGGGAAGAGGACCAGGGCCTCTATAAATAGGACTAGCCACTACCATAGGGAGGGGGATGGGATCCATTCCATCCTCATATGCACCAGCTCACCGAGCTTAAGAACGCCTCTCCCCAGGAGGCTGTTCTTCCCTTGTACTTGTTCATTCTTAGCCTACAACGCAATCCACCACACCACACTTGAGTAGGGTATTACACCACATTGGTGACCCGAACCAGTATAAACTCTTCTATCCCTTGTTCTTCGAGTTCGACGAGCTGAGCTTTGAGATCATGGGGAGTGAGTGAGCTAGGGAGAGGGAGAGATCTTTGTGCGCACCCTAGAGTTCAAACCTCAAGGGTTTTTCCGGAACCTGAAATCCGACATTATTGCTTGGGAACTGCCACTAGCATGTTTAGCATGGAAGATATTGATAAGTGATGGTCGTGAAGTAAATGAGAAGGGTGCATGCCTCGAAATATCATGTATCTCTGTTTTCAAAACATTAGCTCTGGCACCTCTACAAATCACTGCTTCCCTGTGCGAAGGGACTATCTATTTACTTTTATGTTGTTTCATCACCTTCTAAAACAAGCGCTAGAACCTGAGAGCACAGCTGTCATGACTTATGCATTGTGTTTAGCTAATGTTAGGTGCATCATGACTGTATCTTTTCTACCATGAATTACAATGTTTAGTCGCTGCTTGGACTTTGGAGGTGCTCTGCATTTATGTTTTGCAGTCTCGGAAATGGCTAGCGAGATACCACTATTGTCATATTATATCATGGTTGTTTTGACAACGTGTTGCCATTTGAGATGTCTTATTATTGCTCGCTAGCTGATTATGTCATTGATATGAGTTAATATAATCTTTAAGAGTTATTGTCGGGATGGTTAGTTATAATGTTGGCTGAAAACCTGTGTGTTGTTTAAGCTTATTTATGCAAACAAGAGCAAAAGAGTTTGAAAAAGTTTTTCTTTTTCACTTTCAGTTTATCAACTGAATTGCTTGAGGACAAGCAAAGGATTAAGCTTGGAGGATTTGATACGTCACCAGCGTATCTACTTTTCCAAATGCTTTTCCTCTTGTTATTGACTCTAATTTGCATGATTTGAATGAAACTAACCCCAGACTGACGTTGTTTTCAGCATAACTACCATGGTGTTGTTTTTGTGCAGATATAAAAGTTATCGAATGGAATGAAACTTTGCGAGGAATTTTTATATAATAAAAGAGAATTTCTGGAGCCAAGACCTACTGAAGTGGGGCACCTGGGTGGGCACAACCCACCAGGGCGCGCCCCCTCACCAGGCGCGCCCAGGTGGGTTGTCCCCACCTGGTGGCCCCGCAGACCATAAAACCGACGCAATAAAATCCTATTTTTCCAGAAAAACCAGGGTGAAATAATTATCGTGATCTACGAGATGGAGCCGCCATCACCTCCTGTTCTTCATCAGGAGGCTAGATCTGGAGTCTGTTTGGGGCTCCGGAGAGGGGGATCTTCGTTCTTCATCATCACCAACCCTTCTCCATCGCTAATTCCATGATGCTCCCCACCGGGAGTGAGTAATTCATTCATAGGCTCACTAGTCGGTGAGGAGTTGGATGAGATTCATCATGTAATCGAGTTAGTTTTGTTAGGGCTTGATCCCTAGTATACACTATGTTCTTAGATTGATGTTGCTATGACTTTGTCATGCTTAATGCTTGTCACTTTGGCCCAGGTGCCATGATTTCAGCTCTGAACCGTTTATGTTATCACCATTATATCCATGTTCTAGATCCGATCTTGCAAGTTATAGTCACCTACTACATGTGTAGATCCGGCAACCCCGGAGTGACAATAGTCGGGACCACTCCCGGTGATGACCGTAGTTTGAGGCGTTCATGTATTCACCATGTGTTAATGTTTTGTTCCGGTTCTCTATTAAAAGGAGGCCTTAATATCCATTAGTTCAAAATATCACTACAAAAAAAAGACACATCCGTGACATTTTGGGCCGAACGAATTTTTTTTTCTGTCATACATATGACACTAATATGACGATAATTGTGACAAAACCCGGTATCATCATAGATGTGGTGGGATCCTACTTCTATGACAAAAAATCATGACAGAAAATGGGCTTTTCATCCTGGGCGGGCCGGAGACGCAGCTGCATGAAATTCTTTGGGCCGTCCATGACGGAAAAAATCGTGGTAGAAGCGAGGGCGAGGAAAATTTCGGGGAGTTCCCCGTTACGGTGGGAGGTCGAGGGCTGAGCGATGGGCGCTTCTCTCATACACGTACGCGCGTGTGTGCGAGGCGTTGGCTCTAACTAAACCCAAGCGAGGCGTTGGGCTCTAACTGAACCCGAGCGATTGCACTGCAGGCTACGCGTTACTGAACCCGAGCGATCGATCGATTGTTGTTAACTGAACCCGATCGAGTGATTCCTTCACTACTACTGCTAACTGAAGCTGATCGATGATGCCTCAGGATGAACAGTGAGCGTTGCGG
>NC_041384.1:417663853-417684759 GCF_002162155.2 Triticum dicoccoides
GTGGGGGTGGATGAACAGGACCCCATGGTGTTGCCTCTGGATGAACAGGACCCCGATCGATCGAGTCAGTTGGGGCTGGATGAACAGGACCCCGTGGAGGGCTGGATGAATAGGACCACCCCGTGGAGGGCAGGATGAATAGTAGACGGTGGAGGGTAGGATGAACAGTAGACCATGGAGGGGTGGTTGAGCAGGAGCCCATGGAGAGGGCTGGTTGAACAGTAGCCGGTGGAGTAGCGCGCGGTGGAGGCTGGATGAACAGGAGCCCGTGGATGAACAGTCGCGGGTGGAGGCTGGAGGAGGTCGACGGTGGATGAACAGTAGCTCGTGGAGGCTGGAGGGGGTCGACGGTGGAGATGAACAGTATCCCGTGGAGTCCTGTTTTGTGGTACGCCACACCCCTCCCGATCAACAGGAGCCCCGTTTCGACCATAGCACTCCAACACAAGTCCGTTTCATCCGTTTTGCAGTATGCCACACCCCTCCCGATCAATAGGACCCCCGTTTCGACCGTAGGAGGTCCGTTTCCTCCGTTTTGCGGTATGCCATACCCCTCCCGATCAATAGGATCCCGTTTCGAACGTGGCCGGTCGAACACAAGGCCGTTTCCTTCGTTCTGCGGTACGCCAGGCCTCGTTTCCATCGCCTGTTCCGTCCAAGCCCTCCCGATGAACACGACGCATTCTGTTGCCTCCCCGTGAACACGATGCATTCTGTTGCCTCCCCATGAACACGATGCATTCCATTGCCTCCCCATGAACACGATGACAACACTGTTTCTCCGGTCCGACCCAGCCATGTACACGAGCCCTGGCCATACGTATGCGCGAGTAGGCGTTCGAGACCCTGCCCGTATGTACACATACATGGCCGTATTTTCTTTCTTGCACCTTGGGCGCTGTACGTACGTGTACATGCTACGTGCGCGCCTCTACTACGACACGTGCGCGCCTCTATATCGACCAGTATATATGTATGTACACGTTCGCGACCAGAATGACAACGCTCATACGCTTCGACCAGGTGGGTCCCGACTGTCAGGCACTTCCTTGCGTGCGAAGATGTAGCTGGTGGGTCCCAGTAGTCAGGGGCAAATGTTTTTTTCGCAAAATACGGTGGCCCGTCCGGTGGGTCCCCGCTGTCAGGTGGAGGAATAATTATTTTGCGTGTAATAAGGAGGCATTTCCTTGCTGCGGTCGTAGACCCAGCTGTCAGTGTCTCCACGCAGAGTACTCTTCCGATGGAAGTCGGTCGTTGACCACATTGATCACGCCGCACCGAGAGCACCACGGCGGTGGACGACGGCAAGGCCTAGGAAGGGGACGACGCGGAGCCGTGGAAGACGCGACAGTGGAAGCCCGCGCGGAGAGGAGTACGAGGGTTCACTGGTTCAGCTGCGGTGTGGGGCTGCCATCGTCGTAGGGCCTGGCCAGCGATGCGAATAGTAGGGGGCGGTGAGGCCTCCGCAGCAGCACAGCCGGCCACGGGAGGCAGGAGCATGCGGCACGACCGGCGCTACTTTGGGCGCCTGGAGCAAGAAGACCAGAGGTTGAAAAAGCACTACGGCCGTTGGATGGACATCATATAGTCACTGGAGCTAGAATCGTTCATATTGACTAAGTTGACAAAGCCCTTCATCCCCGTCAACTTAGTAGGCCCACAAGTCAGCCTCCCACCAAGGTGGGTCCTAGCTAGCCGGGGGAGTATTCATTTTTTTGTGCGTAATAAGGAGGCACTTCCGGTGGGTCCGAGCTGACAGCGAGGGGAACATTTTTTCGTGAAATACTGTGGCCCGTCCGGTGGGTCCCAGTAGTCAGGGGGAAATGATTTTTTTCGCAAAATACTGGTGGCCCGTCCGGTGGGTCCCCGCTGTCAGGTGGAGGAATAATTATTTTCCACGTAATAAGGAGGCACTTCATTGCGGCTGCCATGGACCCAGCTGTCAGCCTCTCCACGTACAGTACTCTTCCAATGGAAGTCGGTCGTTGACCACATTGACCACGCCGTGCCGAGAGCACCACGGCGGTGGACGATGGCGAGGCATAGGAAGGGGACGACGCGGAGCTGGGGAAGACGCGGCAGTGGATGCCCACGCGGAGAGGAGTACGAGCGTTCACCGGTTCGGCTGCGGTGTGAGGCTACCGTCGCCGCAGAATAACAGGGGGTGTGGGTGAGTAGAGGGATGCCCTGGCCAGCGGTGGGAGTAGTAGGGGGCGCTGAGGCTTGCGCGGCAGCACAGCCGGCCACGGGAGGCGAGAGTAGGCGGTCCCACTGGCGCTGCTTTGGCGGCTGGAGCAAGAAGATCAGAGATTGAAGAAACTCGACGGCCGTTGGATTGACATCCAATGGTTATGTCTGCTAGATTCGTTTGTTGACGTATATAATAACTAAAAAAATCTTGCATACACGTCAACTAAACAGGCCCACAAGTCAGACCACTCCCTCTTTTTTAATAATTTATATATAGCTCATGGCAACTTCTTATGCATTTTATTGCAATCGTTTTTTTGGTTGGCCAGGGCCAATTTCGCATATTTTTGTGGGTTGCAAACTATTTTTAATACCGAAATGTCCAGCCAGATTTAAAGTACTTTGAAGATATATTTAAATTAGGTTAATGCCCAGTGAAATAGGAATCTGAAAATGTAATAAAATTCAGAAATTATAAAGTAATTGCCTATTTGTCATCTGTTTTTATATTTACAACTCATTTCATATTACTTTCAAGATTTGCAGGCGTCTTGAAAGAGTTGCAGCCCATCAGGGCGTAGAAAAATAAGTAGGCATGGATTGGGTATTCTTCAGAAAAAATAAACTGGGCTCATTTTCACAAAGAAAAAATAGCTGGGCTGGTCACATGGTGAACATAAAATATAAGCCTAGGCTAGACGGGCCACAGCCCAGTTCAAACCGTGCTCCGTCTCAACAATACCAAACAAAAAAATACTGCTCGAGTAGCTATGTCCCAGGTGTCAGCCGATCTTGTGCTATTCTCTTTTCTATTGACTATATACGCTCACAATGTCGTGGGTCCCAGATGTCAGGAAAACACTAGGAGGAAGCATTTTATTTTTCCGTACGCTGACGTGGTGGGCCTCTACTGTCATCCTCTCCACGTACTTCTCCCGATTCCTGTTGTTTGTTGACCATGTTGACAACGCGAGAGGGCAGCGCCATGGCAAGCGCACCAAAGCGCACGAAGGACGTCGACATTAACGATTTAGGAGACGGTGGGGGTGGCGATGCGTGCGCTGAGGCGCATCCAGCCGTGGGAGGCGGAAGCAGGCAGCCCTGCCGGCGCTGGTTTGGTTTTGGTGGCTGGAGGAAGACAGGACTGAAGAAGCACGACAGACTGTAAAAGTAGTAGGAGTACTTAACAACCTTAACTGAAACCAGCAGGGGCACTTAACAACCAAAGCTAAATGATGATAGGCGCCTTCTGTCTAGTGAGTGGATGACATTTATCCCGACGATGAGCCGACATGTGTTTCCTCTAGCAAATGATGATTTTACACGTGGAAAATCCCCATTGGTCGGGGCTGTTAACGGGTTATCGGATCCAAAACCCGAACCGATAGCTTAATGGCGTTCCGTTATGGTGGATGCCACGTGTCGATCACCCTTGACGAAAGCACTTCTGTGACGCGCGATTTATCGTCATGGAAGTGGACACTTCCGTGATGATAATTTTGGAATGTCATGGAACACTTCGACGACAGCACAGGTATGACTATCTTGATTCTGTCATAAATTTGTCATGGATGTACATGCATGACAAAAAAAGCGACCTACTGTGACAAACACGTATCATCACGGAAGTGTATTTTTTTGTAGTGGATGTCATGCAAGTTCTTTCCATAAGCACGTATGACTATTTACAGAATACATGCCTACATTATATTGACGAATTGGAGCTAGTGATGTATCGCCCTAGTTTATAACTGTCTCATGATGAATATCATCCAACAGGTCACTGATCCAATGCCTACGAATTTATCTTATATTGTTCTTGCTAAGTTACCACTGCTATCATCACTGTTACATTTGCTACAAAATTACTGCTATCACTGTTACCATTACTATTGCTGCTGTCACAACTATCAAAACTATCATATTACTTTGCTACTGATCAATTTCTGCAGATAATTAATCTCCAGGTGTGGTTGAATTGACAACTTAGCTGCTAATACCTTCAAATATTCTTTGGCTCCCCTTGTGGCGAATCTATAAATTTGGGTTGAATACTCTACCCTCAAAAATTGTTGCGATCCCCTATACTTGTGGGTTATCACCAATGCATTTTACTCGGTAATGAATGACCAGGATTGAAGGGGAATCCAAATTTCCTTCATCTTCTGTTCTTGAGCCCTTGACAAACCAATGCGCTATACGGTTGTCCGGCCACTCCACCTTAGAAGCTCTCACCAAGCGTCGTTCATGCCAACGCGCTGCACACTGACTGGTAAGGAAGCGATGTCATCCCGCCGTGCCGAGTTCCTTGCCGCCCATGACTGACGATGACATGTACCTAGGGTAGGGTCATAGGCCTGACCTAGACACCCTACCCAAGGACACTGCCCTAGAGTCAAAGACATTCAAAGTACAACTAAAGACACCGACTGAGATCACCTTGGAGTGCAGTCCACTCGACCAGATAAACCACTCGGATATCACAATTCCACTCGACCAAGATAGGGTCATTCAGCCATACGAAGAATCACTCAGAGTATAGAAGATCTAAAGTCACTTAGGATGGCAACGGTCAGGCATTCACTCCATAGTCTTAAAAGGTCATTTATAGTCCTTTATAGCCAGCGTTACCAGTAAGGCCCTGTCTTAACATACATTGAACCATGTGTAACTAAGGGTTGGAGGGGCCTAGCGCACTCTATATAAGCCACCCTCCTCCTCTAGCACAAGGGTTCACACCCCCTGTAACGTTCATGCATAATCTAGTTGACCAAGCCTCCGGGCACCAAGACGTACAGCTATTACTTCCTCTAAGAAGGGCCTGAACTCGTAAATCTCATGTGCGCAACCTCGCCATAGTTAGGACCTTGCCTCCTCCTACGTACCCCCTATTCTTACTGTCAGAATTGCTCCCACGATAGTTGGCGCCCACCATGGGGCCTTAGAGACTTCCGGTGAGGTTGCAGTTTTCCATCTTCATCAACATGGTTTCCAGTGGTGGTTTGGCTTTGTGCCGCGAGATCCGTCTCGGCGCACTCATTTTCATCATCGACGACTCCGCCTGGCTTCAAGATGCCCCCTGGATGTCGAGGCCCTTCCCATTCGCGGGGCGGCGCACTTCCGAGCGAGTGCCTGCGGTGTCCTACCATGGCAGCCGTTGACTTAGTATTAGTCGGCTCCCGCATCATACACTCTCCCCACCGTACGACGCCGCAAGCAGTCCGGTCGGTCGCGGCTTCAGCAGTGGGTGAGGCTTGCGGTGGCTCGATAGATAGCCACCCCTCAAATCGCGGCATTCGAGCTCGATGAATCTCTCTATGAACCATTCGACCGGTTCCGCAGAGAGCAGAGACTCTTTCCATGTGTGGAAGCAGTGACCCTATGACGGAAGTCCTCATGGTCGACATGCCACGCAGTCCACCTGGGTTCCGTTGTGGTGGCGACGGTGATGGCAGCGGTGGCCCGTCGCATGGTCACGATGAATATCATTCTGAAGTCCTCACTTCGGAGAAGAGGGATGAGCTCCATCATCGAAACATGGAGGCGCTCCACACCCCCATCATTGAGGAGACCACTAAGGCTCGGGCCTTGGAGGTTGCATGTCTGGCCACCTTGGCTGAGTGTGTACCTTTGGAGAATCTCCAACATTCACTCGACGAGCGCGCCCGTCCGCAGATCCCCGAATCCAGTCGACGGCCTCGACAATTGTTTCCACCTGAACCTCAGTTATACCATACTCCAGTCCAAAATCTTGCGGCTGTCACACGAATAGAAGAATCAATTCAGCCGTCTCGTTTAGAGGCTAGAAGGGGTTTGCTGCAGATCCGCGCGCTGCTCCGAGCGACGGGTGAGAAAAACTTAGTTGTTTCTCAGTCACGCAACATGATCCATAGTAGATCCATGGTTGCAGAAATAGTTCTGTCAGCACACAGTCCGAGATCGCCTCCATGGCGTGACGATCATGGGCACCGCCAGGATCAGTACCTGGATCGGGGCCACAGACAGTATGATCATCGACTCGCCCGTGATGACCACCGTCGAGTGCCTACTCCCCCTCCGAGGGGCGGATCGTACGCGCCCAGGCGGTATGATGACAGGCACCCATATGACGATGAGCAGAGAGCTCCAGTCAACCCAAGAGAGCCTGGATTTGATGCAAGATCACTCCTCGTACTAGGTTTGGTTGACAGAGGCGGGGCGCACCGAGAAGGACAAGATAGAAATCGTCCGAGTGCTAGCAGAGTACATGTTTCTGGACCTGAATGTTTTAGCAAATCCATTCGAGTTGCTGAGATCCCTCCTAACTTCAGGTTGGAGCGGGAGTAAGTAAGTTTACCGGTGAGTTGAAACCTGACACTTGTCTAGAAGATTACCGAGTGGCGGTGCAGATTGGTGGAGGCAAGGATGACGTAGCCATGAAGCACCTCCCCCTGATGCTCGAGGGTTGAACAAGAGCTTGGTTAAATTAGTTGCCCCTGGAAGTATTTTCAGTTGGGAAGAGTTGGCCTGAGTGTTTATCAAAACATTCGAGGGCACCTACAAGCGACCTGCTGGACTGACTGAATTGCAGCACTGCGTTTAGAAGCAGAATGCGACTTTGAGAGACTTCATTCAGAGATGGACTACTCTTCATCATACTATAGAGAATGTGTCAGAGCACGAAGCAGTTTGCGCCTTCAAAGAAGGCGTTCGATATAGAGATCTCAACCTGAAATTCGGTCGGTTAGGCGACATGTCTCTGGCCCGAATGATGGATATAGCCACTCGGTACGCTAATGGCGAAGTGGAGGACCAACTCTGTAGTGGCAAGAACAAACCAATCGTGCAAGACACCAGAGGAGGAAATTCCAGTCGGAAACAGAAACGCAAGGCTGAAGTTGCAGGTCCTGCTGAAGCTGCAGCTTTGAGTCAAGGGAAATTCAAGGGAAAGCCTAAAGGGCCATGGATCCCGAAAAAAGTGAAAGATCAGGAAGGAAATGATGTTCTTGATTTACCATGCCACATAGACACCAAAACATATGCAGAGGGTATCTTGATGCTGCCCAAGCATACCACTCGGCAGTGTCGACTCCCGATTCAGAGTTTCCTAGAATGTCAGCCTAGTGAGAAGGGAAAAGAATCTAATAAGGACGAAGATACGGAGGAAGATGATGGTTACCCCAATGTCAATGCTACTTTGGTGATTTTTGCTGACATTGAGAGCAAAAGTCCACTGAAAGTTATCAATACAGAAGTAAACATGGTTGCTCCGGCAACTACGTCGTATTTGAAGTGGTCAAAAACTCCCATTACATTCGACCAGTCCGATCACCCAGCGCACGTTGCTACCCCCGGGCGGCAAGCGTCGGTGGTCGACCCAGTCGTCGGGGGCACCCGACTGACGAAGGTTCTGATGGATGGCGGAAGTGGTTTAGACATTCTGTATGTTGAGACCCTCCGAGGGGTGGGCACTCCAATGTCCAAGCTCAGTGAGAGTAACATGAAGTTTCACAGAGTCATCCCAGGAAAGAAAGCATATTCACTCAGTCACATCACTCTTGATGTGGTTTTTGGTGATTCAAAGAATTACCGCAAGTAAAAGTTGATGTTTGAGGTGGTGGATTTTCATAGTGCCTACCATGCAATTCTAGGCATGCCCGCATATGGTTGTTTCATGGCTCGGCCATGTTACATATACCTCAAGTTGAAGATGCATGGTCCCAGAGGTGTGATAACAGTCACAGGGAATCGGCAAAGAGCGGAAGAGTGCCTCTAGAAGGGTTCAAAAATTGCCGAGGAACAGATGGCAGTAGTTGAGATGGAAGAATACAACAAAAATGTAGATCCGTGTGATTTGTTGCAAGCCAAGTAACCTGCTTCAGAGTCCACATTTCAGTCAGTCGGTGAGACAAAGCCTGTTCATATTCACCCGACTGGTCCCAATGCTGCCCTGACCCACATCTCAACAACACTCGACAGCAAATAGGAAGAAGCGCTCATCCAGTTCCTCCGTGAGAACTAGGACATCTTCGCACAGAAACCATCTAACATGCCGGGTGTACCCAGGGGACCCAAAAGTAAAACCTGTCAAAGAACATCTCCGTCCGTCCGCCGTGGAGAAGAGAAAGGCAATTGGCAAAGAGGTTGCTCGACATCTGGCCACTAAGTTCATCCGCAAGATATACCACTCCGAGTGGCTCGCCAATGTTATCATGGTCCCCAAGAAAGATGATTCACTTCGTATGTGGATCGATTTCAAGCACATCAATCGGGCCTGCCCGAAAGATCACTTCCCTCTCCCTCACATCGACCAGATCGTCGACTCAACTGCGGGGTGCGAGTGTTTGAACTTTTTGGATGCGTACTCTGGGTACCATCAGATCAGACTGTATGGACCCGATGAAATAAAAATAGCCTTGGGTGTTTTAGCTATGTCACCATGCCCTTTGGTCTTAAGAATGCTGGCGCCACATTCATGCGCATGATTCAGAAGTGCCTGCTCAATCAAATCAGTCAGAATGTGGAAGCATACATGGATGGTATCATGGTCAAGTCACATAAAGGTTCCGACCTGCTGACTTACCTCGCCGAAACATTTGCCAACTTAAGAAGATACTCCATCAAGCTCAACCCGTTAAAATGCACATTTGGGGTCCCAGGCGGAAAGTTACTCGGTTTTCTCGTTTCTGAACGAGGAATCGATGCAAACCTAGAGAAGGTTGGAGCAATTATCCGAATGAAACGTCCTATGTGTGTGCATGATGTTCAGAAGCTCACTGGTTATTTGGCTGCACTGAGTCGATTCATCTCGCGTCTCAGTGAAAAGGCATTACCTCTTTACCGATTGATGAAGACATTTGACAAGTTCGAGTGGACTCCTGAAGCCGAACCAGCGTTTGTAGAGCTCAGAGCCCTGCTTTCCACCCAGTCGGTGCTTGTTGCTCTAGCTAGCAAAGAGCCTCTACTGCTGTATATTGCAGCCACGGGACAAGTTGTCAGCACAGTGCTCATAGTCGAGCGGGAGGAAGAAGGCAAAGCGTATAAAGTTCAGCTCCCAATGTACTATATCTCTGAAGTCTTGACCCCGTCCAAGCAAAGATATCCGCATTATCAAAAGCTCGTGTACGGGATTTATCTGACCACGAAGAAAGTTGCACATTACTTTGCAAACAACTCAATTTCAGTCGTCAGCGATACTCCGGTATCGGAAATCTTGAACAATCGAGATGCAACTGGTTGAGTGGCCAAGTGGGTGATTTAACTTCTCCCTTTGCATATCAACTTCGAGGCAAAAAGGCGACCAAGTCTCAAGCAATAGCAGATTTTCTTATCGAGTTGATCGAGCAGCAGCAACCGACTTAGATTCACTCGGAACATTGGACTATGTTCTTTGATGGGTCCAAGATGTTGAATGGTTCTGGTGCTGGAGTGGTCCTGGTATCCCCAAGAGGTGACAAGCTCAGTTATGTCCTCCAGATTCACTTTGATTCTTCAAACAATGAAGCTGAGTATGAAGCACTTATGTATGGGTTGCGTATGGCCATCTCACTTGGCGTCCGTCGCCTGATGGTCTACGGAGACTCAAACTAGGTGGTCAATCAAGAGATAAAGGAGTGGGATATTAGGAGCCCAGCTATGTCTGGCTACTGCAATGTGGTGATAAAGCTAGAGAAGAAGTTTGAAGGGTTAGAACTCCGTCACATACCTCGACTCAAGAATCAAGCGGCTGATGATCTGGCGAAGTTGGGTTCCACTCGGAAACCAATTCCCAGTAATGTGTTCTAAGAACATCTTCATACCCATTATCCCAAGAAGACCCCTTTACAGAGGAGATCCAACAACCGATGAGTTCAACCAATCCGACTGAGATTGAAGTTCCAGCAGTAGTCGACTTGATCATGGAGATTTTGGTGATCACTCCCGATTAGACGGTGCCATATATTACATATCTGCTCGGGCAAGAACTCCTAGAGGATCAGTGTTGGTGTGAAAACCGGTGGATCTCGGGTAGGGGGTCCTGAACTATGCGTCTAAGGCGGATGGTAATAGGAGGCGGGGGGCACGATGTTTACCCAGCTTCGGGCTCTCTTGATGGAGGTAATACCCTACTTACTGCTTGATTGATCTTGATGATATGAGTATTACAAGAGTTGATCTACCACGAGATCGTAGAGGCTAAACCCTATAAGCTCGCCTATGGTATGATTGTATGTTGTCCTACGGACTAAACCCTCCGGTTTATATAGACACCGGAGGGGGTTAGGGTTACACAGATTCGGTTACAAGGGAGGAGATCTACATATCTGTATTGCCAAGCTTGCCTTCCATGCCAAGGAGAGTCCCATCCGGACACGGGATGAAGTCTTCAATCTTGTATCTTCATAGTCCAACAGTTCGGCCAAAGGATATAGTCCGACAGTCCGGAGGCCCCCTAATCTAGGACTCCCTCAGTAGCCCCTGAACCAGGCTTCAATGACGATGAGTCCGGCGCGCAATTTTGTCTTCGGCATTGCAAGGCGGGTTCTTCCTCCGAATACTCCATAGAAGATTTTGAACACAAGGATAGTGTCCGGCTCTGCAAAACAAGTTCCACATACCACCATAGAGAGAATAATATTTCCACAAATCTAATATGCTAACATGTTTGATAGCATGACATCATACCACAGCCAGGTCATTATTCGAACCGTTTTTCCCAACCAGCACTGCACATATTGTGAGGCGGTTTTCTTGACATGTCTTGTCGAAGCAGAGATCGTGTCCCCTTATCACGAGATTCTCATCAACACGGGTATGGGTAATCCAACCGCGCCATCAATTACGACGTTCGGGGAATAAGTGATTTTACCAGGTAAGTGGGGAGGCGCATTGCCTCTTTCGCCCTTACAAAGGGACAAAGATTCACCCTTTTTACCTACGCCTTCTTCCTCCTTGCTTATCCATTCTCGCACACTCGAGCTCCAACGCCCCAGTTCGCGTCTTTCTCCTTAAACCACTCCAAGCATGTCCGGAGCGGGAGGCAAGTGGATGGTCTCCTCCGTCACGGAGGAGAACATCACAAAGCTACGGGAAGCCATATATCTGGCCGCGGACATCGCGCACCGGCTGCCAGATGCGGGGCAGGTCATCCCTATGCCCGAACCCCATGAGATGGTAGTCTTCATTACCCACTTTGTCCGCGGACTGGGATTTCCCCTTCACCCGTTTGTCCGCCGGCTCATGTTCTACTACGGGCTGGATTTTCATGATCTGGCCCCCAATTTCATCCTCAACATCTCGGCGTTTATCGTCGTGTGTGAGGCCTTCCTCTGCATCAGGCCCCACTTTGGCCTGTGGCTGAAGACCTTCAATGTTAAACCGAAGGTGGTGGTCGGCCAGCAAGCAGAGTGCGGAGGCGCCATGGTGGGCAAAATGCCTAACGTCACCTGGCTCGAAGGCTCCTATGTGGAGACCATAAAGGGGTGGCAATCGGGGTGGTTCTACATCACCGAGCCGCGCGACACCAACTGGGTGGGAGCCCCCAAATTTTGATCTGGAATCCCCATGTGGCTCACTTCCTGGAAAGAGAAGGGCCTGTCCTGGGGTTCCCCAGTAGAGCTGACCGGACACCAGACCTGCATCAAGAACATGATGAGCAAGAAAATCAAGCTCGTCAACGTGGTCCAGGTCATGCTCTTCCGCCGGATCCTCCCGTGTCAATGACGGGTATTCAATTTGTGGGAGTTCGACCCGGCCAAGGACTAGACGCTGCGAGAGCTCTTCGGCACGACACACAAGAACGTCTGGAAGGTGTTGTTCAAGGGCGCCGAGGTACCTCCTCCCCTTACCGAGGACCGCGGACTCAGCGCAAAGCGCCATGCCAATCCGGGAAGTTTTTATATCTCATAGGATATTTATTTTCCCTAGTTTAATCATGTGCGGGATCTAAGCTTCCATGCCATTAACAGGACTGGGTAGAGACAACAGAGCAGATCGATTGCCCAGCCACCTGCCTGAAGATCCTGCAGATGCTCTCCTAATGGGGATGCTGGTTCCGGCGCCTTACGAGGTGCCGGTGAAGAAGGCCAAGAAGAAGGCCATGGGGACCCGAAAGGGTCTCCGACGCAAGGTTATATTGGACTCATCGTCCGATAACTCCGAAGCGCACTCCTCCCATGAACACAAGGAGGATGAAGAGGAAAGTTCTCCCCCCCAGCCGGGGGAGACAAGAAAAGGAAGGCCGCCCCAATCGGGGAGGCCGAAGGGTCCAAGAAGGGAAGGACCCTCTTTCCGGACTGCTCCACGATGGCCGCCTATAGCGACGACGAGTGGTTACCCAGGAACAAGCCCCTGGCGAAGTCGTAAGTATCCAGATACCATAGTAATTCATGGTATGTTTTATTGCACTACTTCTCCTTATGACGAATATGATTATGCAGTCCGTCCCGAGCCCGTCTCATCGTATCTTCGTCGGACAGTTGTTTGGACTCGTCGGATATGAATAGTGATTCACTTTCGACCGCCTCCACGCCTTGCCCTACAGACAACATTGAGGTGTTGTCTCAAAAGGCACCGAGCCGAGGGGAGGCAGTCCTAGGGGCGCCTTGAGGCAACTTTCCGGACCTTGGGCGCAAAGGGAGAAAGACTCCCACGGGCTCCAATTTTGGCCCCCAGTCGAACACTGCGCCGAAACCTTCGGTGGTTACGGACTCCGGATAAGCCGCCCATGACGGTGGCCTCTGTCTATCCAGAGGCACCGGACAACTTACTGGAAGCGCTTCGTGGCGCTTCCATCGACAAAGAGCACCACACTATCATGAGTGCGGTGATCGAGAAAGTTCAGTCTGCCAAAAACATACTAACCGAAGCTTGTGCCAGCCTCCTAACAGGCTTTCAGGTAAGCAATCAAAATATAGGAAAATATTACCACATAGACAGTAGCCCCTGATGCTCTGTCTGGCGTTCGCGAAGAAAGGCCGAATAGAGGATCAAATAATGACTTGGGAGTCTAATCAGAATATGTCTATGTGCATATGCAGGCTTCACTGCTGGCCGCTGCCGCACGTACTACGGAGGTCGCTGCACTGAAGCATGACCTTGAGCGGTCCGAGGAAGAGCTCGGCCTTACCAAGAGGCAGCTTGAGGAGAGCAAAGGTAAGCAATACCTTGTCTATATATTAAAAATAAATTCGGTTGTAAAGTAATAGGATCATCATGAATTTGCCAGGGGCCACGACCGAGGTGGCGACCCTGAAGAAGGCGCTATCCGAGGCTGAAGACAAAGCGGCCAAGGAGTGCATTGAGCAGGAAAAGCAAGAAGCCCGGGTAGGCGAGGTGCAGCAAGAGCTCGAGGCTCTCACCAAAAAACATGAATCCTTGGAGCTTCACTCTAAGACGCGAGAGTTCGAGCTTGCGAAGGCGCTAGAAAGCGCACGGAGCGCCAAGGCTGAAGCCCACAAGGCTCTCCAGGAGATTGATGCGGTGAAGAAGATAGCAGCGGGTAAGGCATTCATTATGCAAAGCAAGCATGTGAAGGAAACTTTCCTTTTACTTACCCGAGTTCGGAGCTCTCTAGGAGCTTTCGCAGATCTTCCCCATAGTGTACTGGATGCCGCGGAGTTTTACCGTGCTGAGGAAGGGAGCTCGACAAAAAAGTTGTTCTAGTCTCAGTATACTGGGACCAAACACCCGATGCCCTTGAGCGACCAGCTGAAGCAGCTGGTTGAGCTTCACAAGGTGGCCGAACAGGCCATGAAGGGTCTTATAGTCCGGATGTGGCCTGGCGATCCCCTGCCTAGCAGCTACTTCGGTCTGGTGAGGCGGCTTGTGGATGCATGCCCACAACTTGAAGTCATAAAGCGGTCCATCTGCATCGAGGGTGCGCGCAAGGCTTTTTCCCGGGCGAAGGTGCACTTGGCGAAGCTGGACGCCGTAAAGCTGGTGAAGGAGGGGCCGCCGGAGGTCAAGGAGCATCGCTGACCCGAAATGTATTATGACAGTGTCCTGAAGGGTTCCCTCCTTGTGGCGGAGGAATGTGCTAGAGATATAATTTTTGAATGAACATGCTCATGTGATCCTGTAATGTGAAACGAGTTCATTTGCGCTATGCAATGCTTTTTCAATTTAAAATATTACCTTTTGTGCGGCTGTTTATAAAATCTGAAAGTTGGCCAGTCGTCGGCTTCTGCCCCCATGTAACTAGTACTGGGGTGTTAGGGATAAACCTGAGCACTCTTTATCCCAATTATGGGTCCTTCGAGGGCGGTGTTCAGCATAACGAACCAGGCAATTGGACTATAAGGCTTTATCACTCTCACTTAGCCATAGAAGTCTACAATTTTAAATTTTGGCGAAGCCCCTAGTATTCGGAAGGCCGAATTTGGGGCGCTATATACGCCTAAGTCGGGCAAGGCCGACTCCTCGCCTGAAGCGGAAAAAGTCTTTGAGGACTTGAGACCTCTCAAACAGCGACCATCTCTCGCCTTATCATGACAGTCAGTTTTCGGCTTTCTCGGTGCTCGTCCGGAAGAACCGGGACACAATCGCAGTAGTTCTCCCAGCGCGACCTTAGTCGATATAGCGGAACGTAAGGTACCAAAACATGGGAGCCGGGCAAACTAAACTATTGACCCAAGACATGATTCGGAGTTGATGCATATAATGCTATAAGTTCGGGGTGCCGCACTGTTGAAAGTGTTCGGACTTCTCACGCCGTATTATGGGTTAAACGAAAGCCCCTGGCGTACTGATCGTACCAGAATGTACGGGTGCAAGTTGTCGTAAATGAACATATAAGAAAAGAAGGATGGATAATGCAATAATAGACTAATGCCATGCATTGTTATTTAAATAATACGTCCAAGTGTATTGATACAAGTAGTGCAATAAGCAAAAAATAGGAAAATTTGACATGTCCTATCGAAGGGCAAGCTGTGTATGGGTAGTAAAAAGCGGGTATATCAATTGTTTTAGAGACCACCAGGGGGTTTCCTTGTACGTCTTAGCTTCTTGCCTCCCTGGTTGTTCCTTCCCGTAATGTGTCCGGCGATCATACTGCCGGAAAGGGCTTCTAGAGAGTAAGGTCCTGAAAGAGAAAAATGATAAAGGTATGCAGCCCCTAGGGCGGTTAAGCCGCATTGCGGGACGTGCCCTAATCATGCCCCTGCCTATGCCCATGTAATTTTCAGTGTGTAATTATGTATGCGCGGCACAGATTTTGTCTCTTGAGTGGGACTAGGACGGGGGCCGAATAGCTAGGCGAGCTCTGAACGTGCCATGCGATCCCAGGTTACTCCGGACTCGCTTGACGGTGTCCGGGGGTTGTATCGTCGAATTGGCGGTTTGCCTTAAAAGGCTGCTTTGTGCATCTGCTGCGAGGGCCGCAGTGTGCTCTTCCTTGCGGAGCGAGCGTTCTGTGTTTCCATTGACTGTTATGACCCCCTAGTTCCTGGCATCTTGAGCTTGAGGTATGTGTAATGCGGTACCGCATTGAATTTTGCAAATGTGGTTCGCTCGAGAAGTGCGTGAAAGCCATTACGGAATGGGACGATATCAAAGATTAACTCCTCGCTTCGGAAGTTGTCCGGAGATCCGGAGACTACTTCTAGTGTGATTGAGCCTGTGCAATGGGCCTCTACACCTAGGATGACGCCCTTAAAGGTGGTTTTGGTGGGTTTGATCCTCGAGGGATCTATGCCCATTTTGCGCACTGTATCCTGATAGAGCAGCTTCAGGCTGCTGCCGCCATCCATAAGGACTCGAGTGAGGTGAAATCCGTCGATGATGGGGTCTAGGACCAATGTGGCAGATCTGCCATGACGGATACTAGTGGGGTGGTCCCTGCGATCGAAGGTGATTGGACAAGAGGACCATGGGTTGAACTTTGGGGCGACGGGTTCCATCGCATAGACGTCCCTTAGTGCACGCTTCCATTCCCTCTTGGGAATGTGGGTTGCGTATATCATGTTCACCGTCTTGACTTGTGGGGGGAACCTCTTCTGTCCTCCCGTATTCGGTGGCCGGGGCTCCTCCTCGTCATCACTATGCAACCCCTTCTCCTTGTTTTCGGCATTCAACTTGCCGGCTTGCTTGAACACCCAACATTCTCTGTTGGTGTGATTGGCTGGCTTATCGGGGGTGCCGTGGATTTGACACGAGCGATCATGTATGCGATCCAAACTGGACGGGCCCGGAGTACTTCTTTTGAATGGCTTTTTCCGCTGACCGGATCTAGAGCCTCTGAATCCGGCATTGACTGCCGTATCATCGGCGTTATCACCGTTGTTGTGGCGCTTGTGTATGTCACGACGTGGTCTGCCGTTGGCATCTTTGGTATCCGAAGTGCTTGGATTCCTTGATGTGTTGTTGCTGCAAGCCAGCTAGCTAGCTATCCTCGCCCGTGCAAAAGCGGGTCATGAGTGTCGTGAGGGCTGCCATAGACTTCGGCTTCTCCTGACCGAGGTGCCGGGCGAGCCACTCGTCACGGATGTTATGCTTGAATGCCGCTAAGGCCTCTGCATCCGGACAATCGACAATTTGGTTTTTCTTAGTTAGGAACCGTGTCTAGAATTTCCTGGCCGATTCCCCTGGCTGCTGAGTTATATGGCTCAAGTCATCAGCATCCGATGGTCGCACATAAGTGCCCTGGAAGTTGTCAAGGAATGCGTCTTCCAAATCCTCCCAGGTGCCGACGGAGTCTGCTGGCAAGCTATTCAGCTAATGCCGAGCGGGTCCTTTGAGTTTTACTGGGAGGTACTTGATGGCATGCAGATCATCACCGCGAGCCATGTGGATGTGGAGGAGGAAATCCTCAATCCATATGGCGGGATCTGTTGTACCGTCATACGATTTGATATTTACGGGTTTAAAACCCTCCGGGAATTCATGATCCACAACTTCATCAGTGAAGCATAGGGGGTCTGTGGCGCCTCTGTGCCGGGCTATATCACGACGCAGTTCATATGAGTCTTATCTGTTGTATTCGGCCCGGCCGGATTTACTTTTAGTGTATCCGGTGTGACGGTCATTGTCCTGCGTTGGCGCGCGCCCCCGTGACCCGTATATCATCCTTGCATATTTTGCCCTGCTTTCCAATACGTCTCGCAGGTCCCTTGTTTTTCCCGGGCCTTGGTATTTTTGTTTGAGTGGCGGCGGGGTGCAGGCTGAACTTCTGGCTGAAACGCCTCTCTTTCTCGGCCACGAGGTGGCCGGTCAGCTGCATCGTACACTGGTGATGTAGGTTTCAATGCTTCCTCCTCGAGTCGGGGTAGCGACCTGCACTTTGGGTAACTCTTGGAGGGGCGCTCGAGTTCGTATTCCTCGGCCACAAGGACTTCGGTCCATCTGTCTGCTAGCAAATCTTGATCAGCTCAAAGCTGTTGATGCTTTTTCTTCAAGCTATTTGATGTGGCTATAAGCCGGCGCTTGAAGCGCTCCTGCTTGACGGGATCCTCAGGCATGATAAATTCTTCATCGCCGAGGCTCACCTCATCTTCGGAGAGAGGCATGAGATTGTCCTCCTCCAATTCTTTATCTGTTTCCTGCTCTGGAGGGCTAGCTTGTTCACCCTCCCACTCCAAATCGTGCTGGAGGGGATTGTTGTCGTCTTTGGCACTATCCGGAGTGTTATTGTCTCTTGTGCCGGTATCACTACTTTTGCTAAGGCAGGACTTAGAGCGGCGCCACTGACGTCGGCGCTTGGGTTGCTTCTTAGAGGGGTCATCCCCCGCTGTCTCGTCGCCATTGCCTTCTTTGGGGGTGTCCACCATTTATATATCATATGATGAGGTGGCGGTCCAGCGCCCTATGGGAGGTGGTTCCTGTTTGTCTCCTGCATCGTCGTCCATATCATCGATTTCTTCGAAGTCGAAGTCGAGCATGTCAGTTAAATCGTCGACAGTGGCTACTATGTGGGTGGTGGGTGGGGAGCGAATTTCTTCATCGTCCGCATCCCATTCTAGCCGGACATAGTTCGGCCAAGGTTCTCCTAACAAGGTGAGTGCTGAAAGATATCCACGGAGGTGAACTCCATGATCGGCGCCCAATAGGATTTGATAGGTACGGACGCAGGCGGCTCGGAGTCCGTGGCCGGAGACAAATCAAGTGGTTCGGCAAAACGGCTCTCATGAGGGGTGAGGTCAGTATTCGGCTCCATCGCCACTGAGAGTGCAGCCTCCATGGCGGGATCTATCCCCCATCCTCGGATGGCGCAATTTGCTCCGGATTGAGGGCCGGAGTAGTTGCAGGTGTGATCTCCGAACACTATCCGGCGGCAGAGTTATGTCATGCTCGCCGTGATTGTGCGGCGCACCTGACATGGGCTCAAATCCGTTGAAGATCAAGTCTCCGCGGATGTCAGCAGTGTAGTTTAAGTTTCCGAACCTGACCTCATGGCCAGTGCGTAGCTCTCGATCTACTCCAGATGGTCAAGCGAGTTGGCCCGCAGTGCGAAGCCGCCGAATATGAAGATCTGTCCAGGGAGGAAAACCTCACCCTGGACCGCATCGTATCCGATGATCGAAGGAGCCATCAAGCCTTACGGTGACGGCACAATGGAACTCTTAATGAAAACACCAATGTCGGTGTCAAAACCGGAGGATCTCGGGTAGGCGGTCCCGAACTATGCGTCTAAGGCGGATGGTAACATGAGGCGGGGGACACGATGTTGACCCAGGTTTGGGCCCTCTTGATGGAGGTAACACCCTACTTCCTGCTTGATTGATCTTGATGATATGAGTATTACAAGAGTTGATCTACCACAAGATCGTGGAGGCTAATCCCTAGAAGCTTGCCTATGGTATGATTGTATGTTGTCCTATGGACTAAACCCTCCGGTTTATATAGACACCGGAGGGGGCTAGGTTTACACAGAGTCATTTACAAGGGAGGAGATCTACATATCCGTATTGCCAAGCTTTCCTTCCACGACAAGGAGAGTCCCATCCGGACACGAGACGAAGTCTTCAATCTTGTATCTTCATAGTCCAACAATCCGGCCAAAGGATATAGTCCGGCAGTCCGGAGACCCCCTAATCCAGGACTCCCTCAATGAGGATGAGGGCCGCCAGATCATCCGCAGATCCAAATCCTTCACAGTAATAAGTGGACAACTTTACAGAGAAAGTGTTACTGGAGTGGCTCAGCGTTGCATCTCTCCAGAAGAAGGTCGATTGATTTTAAATGAGATTCACTCGGGGACCTGTGGTCACCACGCGCCCTCTCGGACCATCGTGGCCAAAGCATACCGAGCTGGATTTTACTGGTCGCGAGCTAATGAGATGGCCAAGGATATAGTTGACAATTGCGAAGGTTGCCAGTTTTACTCAAACATGTCTCACAAGCCTGCATCTGCCTTGAGGACTGTTCCACTCGTTTGGCCTTTTGCAATTTGGAGGTTGGACATGGTCGGACCTTTCAAGACTGGCAGAAGTGGTTTCACTCATTTACTCGTAGTAGTTGACAAGTTCACCAAGTGGATCGAATCCAAGCCTATCAAGAATCTCAATTCAAGCACTATCATTAGTTTAATCAAGGAGCTGATATTCAGATATGGAGTCCATCACAGCATTATCACAGATAACGGCTCCAACTTTGATTCTGATGAGTTCAGAGCGTTTTGCACGTCCCAAGGCACTCGGGTAGACTACACATCCGTTGTGCACCCATAGTCGAATGGGCAGACAAATAGGGCAAACAGTTTGATCCTTCAAGGGCTGAAACCCTGACTGATGCGTGACCTCAAGCATGCTGCTGGTGCTTGGGTGACTGAATTGCCATCTGTCCTATGGGGACTAAGGACGACTCCCAATCAATCAACTGATCGAACCCCTTTCTTCATGGTGTATGGTGCTGAAGCCGTGCTTCCAAGTGATTTGCTGCACAATGCCCCCTGAGTAGAACTTTTCTCAGAAGCTGAAGCTGAATAGGCGCGCCAGGACACAGTTGATATCTTAGAGGAAGAAATAGAAATGGCTCTGATCCGGTCGACCATCTATCAACAAGACCTGCATCGATTCCATCTCTGAAACGTCAGAGGTCGAGCATTTCAGGAAGGAGACCTTGTGCTCTGAGTGCACCAGAAATGGCCTCACAAGCTCGCTCCGGCATGGGAAGGGCCCTTCATCGTTACCAAGGTGCTCCACAATGGGGCATATCACCTCTACAACATAGCTAAGAAAGAAGACGAGCCACGCTCGTGGAATGCGGATCTGCTCCGCCGCTTTTATACCTACAACACTCGGATCGATGAGTTGTAATAACGAATCCTTCAGTTTGCTTATCAAAGACATGATTTTCGCAGTATCTTAATGATTGTTATCACATAAACAAATGTGTTCAAATCCCCCAGTGGGTGGCTTAGCCGCGAACCCGATTCGCCTAAGTTTCAAAGACACTCCGAGTGGAGAGAAACCCTCTCACTTCGGGGCTTAGAGGTGAACCCGGTTCTCCTAAGTTACAAAACTACTCCGAGTGGCGAGGAACCCTCCCACTCGGGGGCTTAGCCGCGAACCTGATTCGCCTAAGTTTCAAAAACACTCTAAGTGACGAGCAAACCTCTCACTCGGAGGCTTAGTCGCGAACCCGATTCGCCTAAGTTTCAGAACCACTCTGAGTGACGAGTAACCCTCTCACTCGGAGGCTTAGACGCAATCCCTTACTTGCCTAAGTTACAAAACTAATCCGAGTGGAGAGCAACCCTCCCACTCGAGGGCTTAGCCGCGATCCTGTACTTGCCTAAGTTACAAAACTACTCCGAGTGG
>NC_041384.1:417685226-417706213 GCF_002162155.2 Triticum dicoccoides
AAAACTATCCCGGGTGGAGAGCAACCATCCCACTCGGGGGCTTACGTGATCCCGTACTCGCTTAAGTTACAAAACTACTCCGAGTGTAGAGCAACCCTCCCACTCGGGGGCTTAGCCACGATCTTGTACTCGCCTAAGTTACAAAACTACTCCGAGTGGAGAGCAATCCTCCCACTCGGGGGCTTAGCTGTGATCCCGTACTGGCCTAAGTTACAGAACTATTCCGAGTGGAGAGCAACCCTCCCACTCGGGGGCTTAGCCGCGATCCGGTACTCGCCTAAGTTACAAAACTACTTCGAGTGGAGAGCAATCCTCCCATTCAGGGGCTTAGCCACGTTCCCGTACTCGCCTAAGTCACAAAACTATTCCGAGTGGAGAGCAGTCCTCCCACTCGAGGGCTTAGCTGCGACCCCGTACTCGCCTAAGTTTCAAAATATAATCTGGGTGAAGAACAACCTTCTTAGTTAGAGGCTCGGCTACGCACCGTGAGCTGTGCCACAAGTACAACGTCTGGTTGTGCTCGGAGCTGCACCACAAGTACAACACCTGACTGCACTCAGAGTTGCACCACAAGTACAACGTCTGGCTCCATGCAGAGTTGCGCCACAAGTACAACGTATGGCTGCACTTGTAGCCGCACCACAAGTACAACATCTAGTTTCCCTCGGAGCTGCGCCACAAGTACAATGTCTACTCCGAGTGAAGAATGACCCTCTCACTTGAAGATTTAGTTATGATTCCAAATTCGCCCGAGTCTAGAAATCTGAAAGTGATAAAGACAAATCAACCGCATGCAAAAGAAGAACCAAGTTCGGATAAATCCATGAAGGTTCAGAACCACTGGCAGAAGAACTCGAGCGTCAAGCCCGAAAGAGTTTTAATGATTACAGGATCACTCGGCATTCCGGGGCAAATAAAATCAAGTTATCAAGTTTTCACTCGACAGGAGTAGGACTTGCTGGATCGATGAAACTATCAAGGTCGATGCCTTCTGCTATGTGAGTTGCAACATCGATGAAGGTCTCCATGATAGATTGGAATTGAAGATTCTTGGTGTTGGCAACCTTGAGAGCCGCCAACTTCTCTTCTTTGACTTCCTTACAATGGACCCGAACCAACGACAGAGCCACGTCAGCACCGCAGCGAGCCGATGCCTTATTCCACTCCTGCACTCATTCAGGGATGCTGTTGAGTCGAGTCATCAGTGACTCGATGCCATTCTGGAATGTCACACTAGGCCAGAGCTCCGTGTCGATCCATGACACCGCTACTTTCAGTCGGCCAAGGTAGTCCAAAATACCGGTGAGACGAGATTCCAGTCGTAGTACATTCATAGCAACTTCATCCTTGATGAGGGAGTTGATGGGGTCTAAGCTTATCTCGATCCGCCCGGTTTCTTCCTCAAAGTTCTGAAAAAATTCTGCACAAACAAAAGGGTGTTGAAATGGCAGAGACACAATGGAAAAGTTCTTTGCAGTCAGTCGGATAAAGAAAGGTATGTTCAAGCATGAGGAACATTTTCTTTGCGAGACCTCCCAGATAAGTTTCCAGTTCGTCCTTCTTCCGAGTGAGATCGCCGACTCTGTCTGTCAAGGCTACCTTCTCCTCCTTCAGCTGCACGACTTCCTTCTTGGCTTCATCGATAGTAGTTTTCAACTTGGCGTTCTCTTCTTCTAACTTGCCGACTGAAGCCAACTTTTTGTCGGCGAGTTCAGTTTTCTCCCGCGTCGTCTTCTGTGCTGCTGCAAGGTCAAGATCCTTCTGCTCCAGAGCCTGCTTCATTTTGTCTAAAGAAATAACATTCTTCAGACGAGCTTGTAGTTGACGATTTTCACTACACACATCTGTTCGAGTGGAATCACTCGGTTTAAAGGTTGAAAAGAAAAGTTGGCAAGACTAATAGTCGACCGAATTGTTACCACACATAATGGCTGCTTCATCTTGGGCCTTTTTCAAATTCTCCTTGGCCACCTCCAGATCGAGGTTGAGTTGAATTTGTTTCCTCTCCAATTCAACAAACTGGGCCCCAAGCTCACATGATTTCTGCAGTCGATGAACAAGATACGTCAGTGGACAGAAACAAAGATCGGTTGCTTCCGAGCGATAAGATAAAAGTTCAATTTATTACGACAAAAAGAGTTCTAAGACTACTTCCGAATCAAACATTCAACAACAGTCACGGGGACTACACCCAGCGGGTGCACTTGTGTCACAACCTAGTTAGTCATGCATTAGAGTGTTGAATCATGTTTACTCTTTCATTAGAAACTTGAAATGGGGATGACAGAACCCCCAGTCCCCTCTGAAACCAACTAGGGTTACTAAAATAATTTTTCAATGAACCTGAAATGCCCTTCTAAAATGCCCATCATTTTTGTCTTGGTTCAGAACCTCTGCCAAAAATGGTGCACATTTTCCTAGGCCATCCTAGGGTTTTTGAATTAAATCATAAATATTTGAATTTGGGCATTTAAAATAATATAAAATATTTAAATGCTCAAATATCTCCAAACTAAAATGTTTCATGTTGGAAATAATCCAACTATGGGCCAGGAATAGTTTGGTGATTTTTGAACTTGCCTAGGTATTTTATTTAATTCAACAAAGTTGCAGATATATTAAATAAAACAGAAACAGAAATAAAAAGGGGGAAAACTTACCTGGGCTCCTCCACTGTGCGGCCCAGCCAGCTGGCCGGCCCAGCCAGCAGCGGCCCAGCCCACCACTGCAGCTCTCCGTCGTCTTCCTCCCCTCGCCCCGAAGCTGCTGCGTGCTCGCGCGCGCACGGCCGCGCGGCCACCTCCTGCTTGCCGACGCGCTCCTGGCCGCGTGGACGACTCCCGCAGGCCGTCCCGATCCCCCCTGCTCTCTCTCACTCTCCCCCGGCTCTCCCCTCCTCTCCCTCGCTCTCTCTCTCACACGGCCGAACACCACCGTCGCTGCCGTTCGCCATAGCAGCCATCTCCGGCCACCCCTCGCTTCCCCGACTAGCTCAGGAGCTCCGCCTCGACTCCCTCTTCCTCCCCACCGCTCCACAGCTCCCCGGAAGCCCTGCATCGCCGCCACGTCGCCGTTCCCCTCTTCGGGCTCCGACCACCGTCGCCGTCGAATTCGCCGTCTCCAGCGCGTCCCCGAGCCCGCTTCGACGCCCACTGCAACCGCGGTGAGCTACGCCACCGTTTCCCCCTCTCCTTCCCCTCGTTCCCTCACCGTAGCCACCTCCCCACCACGGCCGAACCTCCGCCGTCGCCGAGCTCACCGTCGACGCAGCTCCGGTGACCATTTGGTCACCCCGGCGAGTCCAACGAGTTCGCAAGACCCCGTAGAGCATCCCTAGCGCCTCGCTTTGCTCGACTTCGAGCTCCAGCACCGTTCCCGTGCACGACCGAACCCCGGCGGCCGCAGCCGAGCTCGCCGCCGTCGACTCCGGCCACCCCGACCCCAACGGGCTCCGCCAAGAGCTGCGGGTTGGCCTCAGCTCCACTCCGGTGGTCTCCGCGGTCCGTTTGGTGGCCGAAATGACCAAAACCACTTCCGCCGCCGCGTCGGGCTCGCCGGCGACTAAACGCCGGCAGCCGACATTAACTTTGACCACGGGTGGGCCCTGGTTGACTCCCCTGAGTCAATGACAGGTGGGGCCCAGCCCTGCTAATTAAACAGGATTAGTTTTAATTAAGTTTTAATTAAAATAATCACCCTGACATGTGGGACCCACTGTCAGGTTTGACCTGGACCAGTTCCGTTGACCTGCTGACGTCACACTGACGTCAGGCTGACGCAGTAATTGATTTTCTGGATTTAATTTAAATCAGGAAATTCCAGAATATTATTTAAACTTCAAAAATTCATAACTTTTATTCTGTAACTCCAAATTGGACAAATTATATATGAAAAATGATCAGAAAATCCAATCTACCCATCTGTACTATTTTCATGCATGATCAAACAAGTTAAATTGATGTTTTAAGCAGAACAAGGAAAAGCACTTTTAAAAGGCCATATTTGAATTTGAAATTTGAATCTTTGATTCAAATTTGTTCAAACCCTTCTGGCTTTAGTTGCATTAGCCCAATACACTCATATTGCCATGTTTCATGCATGCATCATATTGTTGCACATTGTTTGGTGATGCTTGTGTATCGATGCCCTTTGCGACAGGTTCTGTCCCCGAGGAGTACCGTGATTACCCTAACGAAGAACCGTATCCGTGCATCGAACCATCAGGCAAGCAACCAACCATTTGATCATATCGATACAATCCCATGTTCTCGCTCCTGCTCTCTTTTACTGCATTAAGACAACGCGTTTCAAACTGCTGTGTGCTACGGTAGTTGAACCCATTTCCTCTGCATGACCTGTCATTGCCACAGTAACTAGATGAAACCCACTAGCATGTGTAGGAGTTGATTGAGCCATATGTATGTGTTGTTCCTACCTTGCTATGCCTGCTATGCTTAGAGTCGTGTCAGGTCTGGTTCATCCGGGTGATGGGCTAGAGTGAAATGATTATGTCGGTAATGAGAGTGGTGTGGTGAACACGATTTGGTAAAGGTATCGATGAGAGGCCATGTAGGAGTACATGGTGGGTTGTTTCATTGAAGCCGACCTTAAGCACTGAGATCTGTATGTGTGATTTAAGATACAGCTACTACCATGCATTGGGCCCTGAAATATGACCCCGCTCGACTTCTTATTCACCCTAGCTCTCTGTCCAGGAGTTGCAAGTAGTTTCTGGTGTTTGTAGCCTACTGGAGGCCGTGGACAGTGCTGACCGTAGGGGTGGGCTGTGATGCGGTAGGTACGTGGCCGGGTGTACCGAATACCCGTTAGGTATCTCGGGAACCCTGTTCACATCGTTCGGGGCCGTATGGGAAACCTCGGCCGGACTCCCTGCGGATGGAACCTGAATAGGCGATAAACCTGGACTGGAGGCTTAGGTGATTAGGTAGGTCGTGGCCGACACCCACGTTGGGCTTCCGCTTGAAGGTTGCCGAGTACATGTCGTGTAAACGACGGTAAGTGGTGAGAGCGTGTATGAAGAAGTACCCCCTGCAGGGTTAACATGATCTATTCGAATAGCCGCGTCTGCGGTAAAGGACTACTTGGTTGCCTATACAGTTCATAGACAAGTAAATGGAAACTGTTAAAAACCTCAAGATAAGTGTGAGTGCCGAGGATGGCTCTTCCGTAGGAAGACGGAGGCGGATCCTCGGTAGTGTATTGAAGTGGTGAGTAGTGGACTCGTGTGCGCAAAACCATTTCAAGTTGGAGTATCGTAGGTTAGCCTAGCCAAGAGTCAAAGCTGGCTTGCTGCAATAACTCCACCAACCCTTCTTGATACTATGCATGTATGTAGGATCTGATGTAAGTCTTGCTGAGTACCTTTGTACTCATGTTGCTATAATCTACATTTTTACAGAAGACGCTGCAACCCCTTCTGATGGGTTCTATGTAGACGTTGACATCAACGAGTAGGCTAAAGACCCAGGTGGTGACCCTGAGCTTGTGAAGGACCACGTAGTATAGCTAGGCTGTCCAAGCCTCTTTTATTTTACTAGTTGTCTGTACTCAGACAAGTTACTTCCACTGCTAGTTTGTATGACTGTATGACTTGTATGTGGGGTCGTGAGACCCGTACCTTTGTGTATGTTATGTATGGCTCACTGAGCCTTAAATAAAGTACTTGTGTCATAGAGTCATGTTGTGATGCTTCGTTGTATTTGCACATATCGAGCATATTGTGTGTATGATTGAAATGCTTGGTATGTGTGGGATCTAACTATCTAGTTGTTTATCTTTGGTAGCCTCTCTTACCGGGAAATGTCTCCTAGTGTTACCGCTGAGCCATGGTAGCTTGCTACTGCTCTGGAACACTTAGGCTGGCCGGCATGTGTCCTTCTTCGTTCCTGTGTCTGTCCCTTCGGGGAAATGTCACGCTTTGAGTACCGGAGTCATGTTAGCCCGCTACAGCCCGGTTTACCGGAGTCCTGCTAGCCCAGTGCTACAGCCCGGACCCACTTGCTGATGACCGACACGTTCGAAGCTGGGTCATGGATGCCTGTCCCTGTAAGTCTGTGCCACTTTGGGTTTACGACTAGTCATGTCAGCCCGGGCTCTTTATCATATGGATGCTAGCGACACTATCATATACGTGAGCCAAAAGGCGCAAACGGTCCCGGGAAAAGGTAAGACGGCACCGTGGGGATACCGTGCGTGAGGCCGCAAAGTGATATGAGGTGTTACCAGCTAGATCGATGTGACATCGAGTCGGGGTCCTGACAGCGTTGGCATCAGAGCCGGACTGCCTGTAGGTTCTCCAAGCCAAACTGGTCGATGTTGAGTGTAGAAATTCTTTAGTTATATGTAGGGGAATTGTTTGTGGGTTGGAACGTAAGGCTCTTTTTACTCCTTATACCTTATGACTTTCTGATCTGAGTCAGTCCATTCTTCCACCGGGGGTTAAGGAATTAGGATCTGTTCTCTCTATCAGGATCACGAGTTACTAATCAGTATTACCTTATAAGTTTGATGGTTACCAGCCTAGTTCAGTTCTACTACCACATTATGTTGCCAGAATGGTTTCAGAACTTTGATATGATGATGATGAGTGGGTACGAAATCCTTTGTCAAATGTCTCAAATCCTTTTTGAGCATTTACAGCTGTTATGCTGCCGAAATTTTGCTAGAAATTCTAATGCCTTTGCATTATGATTGTGCTTTCAGATGGCCACTCGCGACCTCAATCAAGTGGTTCGCCTGACTCGATGCCTAGATGTACCCGGCCATACTGCTAAGTTGGTCAGGGTAATGACTGAGGCTGGATACCGCTGGTATCCCGAGTACACGGTCGAAGAGCAATTCCGAGATTTTAATCAAAGCCAGTATCTCTGCACTGTCAGGATATTTCCATCTTATCCTGGATCTACCGAGCCTCTTCACTGCTCCTATGGACTCGGGGTTACTATTGAGATGGCTGTGCAGGACGCCGCCTACTCTATGATGACCATTATGCGAGTCAGATCTGGGTTATTTCGGGACTCTGATTTCCGGTATATGCCAGGATCACTTCCGGGAGCGCAAGGGTATCTCCAGGCTATCTATGCTGACCCCACTCAGGAGGATTCACGGACTCGCACCACTGCTGAGATGCTCGAGGATAAGGACCGTGAAAATCGGGCCTTAAGGCTAGAGCTCTTCAACACCCGTGCTGACCACTGGGCCACTTTGACTCGGTTCGCACCGGCGGTGCAAGCTGGATATTCAGATATGCGCGATCTCTATCCTGTGAGGTCCGCTCTGCCAGACGTGATGGTTTGGCGTGATGTAGGAGGCATCACCCCACCTCACGGTCCCCGCAGGCCACCGTTTGTTGGTCCAAGGCCTCATCCTAGCCCCTATGGTCCACAAGCTCCGCGAGACCGTCTGTTTCCAGATGATCATGTTGAGCTTCCGGGCTATGGAGGTGACTTCTACGAGGACTACTACGGATCGGTCTAAGTTAGTGGTAGTATCACTAGTTCGCACTAGCTGTGTCGTCTATCGTCCTGCGTGACTCGTGGGATATGACCTAGTTGTACTCTTTCCGGAGATGTAGAAAAATAATGTATAGGAGCTGGGAATGCCTCCGATGAGATGTAATCCTCTTTTCACCGTAATAGTACTTTGTTTGGTCTTGTACTAAACCCTGTATGGTGTGTATGATGATGGAATAAAAGAAGCAGTTTCTGTATCTACCATGTCATACGGATGATCATCTTGCATTCCGAGTTATTTCTTACATTATGAATCCTATGTCGGAATTTTACCATCCTGACTAAATCATTGTCTTGTTTACCTAGGATGGTCAACACGCGCGCTAACCCTGCTTCTCAAGAGCAGGCCGAAGGCAGTGAAGCTAGGGATGCAAATCTGCCTCATCCTCCTTCACTAGCCGAGGTTATGATGGAAGCTGAGAGAAACAAGCGGGAGACAAACCGTTTGTTGGAGCGTATAGAACAGAATACAGCACACCATCAGAGGGCTAACGTGGTTTCACTCAGTGATTTTATCAAATTGCATCCACCCACGTTCCACCACTCCGTCGAGCCCCTCGACGCTGATGACTGGCTTCGCAGTATCTCTCACAAACTGCGTTCCGCGCTGGTAGCGGAGGCTGACAAGGTCACCTTTGCTGCATATCATCTTGAAGGCCCCACCAGTCTATGGTGGGAGAATTATGGAGCTATGCGCCCAGCGGGCCATGTCACAACTTGGGCTGAGTTCAGCGAGGCTTTCCGTGAACATCACATTCCGGAGGGTCTCATGGACCGTAAACGTGAAGAATTTTGCAGTTTCACCCAAGGCCGACTTTCTGTGGATGCCTATAGCAGGGAGTTTGGTAATCTCGCCCGATATGCAACTGAGGAAGTGTCTACTGACGCCAAGAAGCAAGCAAGGTTTCGTAAGGGCCTTAGTCCTGAGCTTCGCCGCGACCTCCGTCTGCATGAGTGCACATCTTTTTCGAAACTTGTCAGCAAAGCCATCAGTGCTGAAACTGGTCAGACTGACTATGACGCAACACGCAAGCATGGACGTGACATGGGTTCCTCATCCGGTGCTGGTCCTCAGAAGCGCCGCGTGTGGGTACCCAACACTGCCCTGCCACCCAGGTTCACACCGAGGCCATCTTTCCAGGCGCCTCGCCCTATTCAACAGTCTGCTCCAGCCAAGCCCTATGGGGGTTCAACTAACAATGCTCCTCCACGTACCAGTTCCGTGACTTGTTTCAAGTGTGGGGAATCTGGTCACTATATGCGTGAATGCCCCCAGACCAACCCCAATCAATCTGCTAAAGCTGTTGGCCGTGGCAAGCCGACAGGAAAAGTATTCCACGCCAAGCCGGTCACCGCTTCACGTGGCCATGTCAACTGCATCTCTGCCGAAGAAGCTCAAGAGGATCCCAACGTCGTTCTCGGTACGCTTCTTGTTAATTGCCACCCGGCATCTGTTCTTTTCGATACAGGAGCCTCTCATTCTTTTATATCCGAAAGTTATGCTCGTCTGCATAACGTTGCATTCTGTGACATGCCATCCACTATGGAAATCTCTACCCCTGGTTCTAGATGGCAGACCTCTAGGGTAAGTTATGGAAATGAGATCCAAGTCGACAGACTTGTTTTCCTCGCGTCTTTGATAGCCCTTAAATCTTCAGATATTAATATCATTCTGGGTATGGACTGGATGTCGGCTCATCATGCCCAAATCGATTGCTTCTCTAGGACTGTTCAACTCACCCATCCTTCAGGAAAGATAGTTAATGTCTTGACCCGAATAGCCAAGCGAAAATTATATTCTCTTAACGCCAGCCCTTTGCCAGACCTTGAGGACGTTCCGGTAGTCCGTGACTTCCCGGATGTCTTTCCAGAGGAATTGCCAGGTGTTCCACCTGACAGGGATGTTGAGTTTGTAATAGACCTCATTCCAGGAACCGTTCCGATTGCTAGAAGACCTTATAAGATGGCACCACTAGAACTAGCCGAGCTTAAGAAACAACTCGATGAGTCCTTGAAAAAGGGTTTCATCCGACCTAGTTCATCTCCGTGGGCTTGCCCCGTCCTATTCGTCAAGAAGAAGGATGGTACGGACCGGATGGTTGTAGATTACCGACCTGTCAATTTGGTCACAATCAAGAACAAATATCCACTTCCCAGGATCAACGACCTGTACGATCAGCTCGCTGGATCCTCAGTCTTCTCCAAGATGGATTTGAGGTTGGGCTACCACCAAATCAAAATCAGGAACGGGGACATTCCTAAAACGGCCTTTGTTACTCGTTACGGCCAATACGAGTACACCGTCATGTCCTTCGGATTAACCAACGCTCCAGCCACCTTTTCTCGGTTAATGAACTCCATCTTCATGGAGTATTTGGATAAATTCGTCGTGGTTTACCTCGATGATATACTCATCTACTCCAAGAACGAGGAAGAACATGCCGAACATCTAAGGCTAGTGTTGCAGAAACTTCGAGAGCATCGCCTTTATGCCAAATTTTCTAAATGTGAATTCTGGTTGTCAGAAGTGACCTATCTGGGTCATGTAATATCTGGTAAAGGTATTGCTGTTAACCCTGAGCGAGTTCAAGCCGTCCTTAATTGGACTCCACCCGAATCGGTCAAGCAAGTTCGGAGTTTTCTGGGCTTAGCGAGCTATTGTCGTCGCTTTGTCGAGAACTTCTCCAAAGTTGCCAAACCTCTAACCGAACTCCTCAAGAAAGATAAAAAGTTCGAATGGACTCCACAATGTGAGCACAGCTTTCAGGAACTGAAAAGACGCCTGACCTCTGCTCCCGTACTGGTACCGCCAGACTTCTCTAACGACTTTGTTATCTACTGCGACGCTTCGCGACAAGGACTAGGTTGCATTCTCATGCAAGATCGACACGTAATTGCCTACGCTTCACGGCAATTGCACCCACATGAGGAGAATTATCCTACTCATGATCTAGAGCTTGCAGCCGTAGTCTATGCACTTAAGACCTGGCGACATTACCTCCTCGGTAATCGTTGCGAAATATTCACTGATCACCAAATTCTGAAGTATATTTTCACCCAACCGGATTTGAATCTCAGGCAGAGACGTTGGGTTGAATTGATCACCGACTTCGACTTAGGAATAACCTACACCCCAGGGAAAGCCAACGTCATGGCTGATGCGCTAAGTCGTAAATCTTATTGTAACAACCTGATGTTACAACAAAGTCAACCGCTTCTCCATGAGGAATTTCGGAAGCTTAACCTTCATATTGTTCCTCAAGGTTTTCTCTCCACCATGGTGGCAAAACCTACCCTTACGGATCAAATTATCAAAGCACAGAAGGTAGATCCGGGAATCTCCCGCATCAAGAGGAACTTTCAGAAAGGAATTGCGAATTGTTTCTCCATTAATGATCAAGGAGTCGTATACTTCGGGAATCGATTAGTAGTTCCCAAAGTGCGCAACCTAAGGCGATTAATCCTTAAGGAAGCTCATGAATCTCCTCTCACTATTCATCCCGGTAGTACTAAGATGTATCAGGACCTACGCCAGAGGTTCTGGTGGACTAGGATGAAGAGAGAAATTGCTCAGTATATTGCTAACTGCGACGTCTGTCGTCGTGTAAAAGCAGAGCACCAACGGCCTGCTGGCACCCTTCAACCCTTAGCTATTACTGAATGGAAATGGGATAAAATTGGTATGGATTTTATTACCGGTTTTCCCAGGACCAAGAGAGGGAATAATGCTATCTTCGTCGTGGTCGATCGTCTTTCCAAAGTAGCCCATTTCCTACCTGTTCGAGAGAGTATAACCGCTAGCCAGCTGGCAGACCTATACATCTCCCGAATAGTGTCCCTTCATGGTGTCCCTTTGGAAATTAACTCGGATCGAGGAAGTCTTTTCACCTCTCGATTTTGGGAAAGTTTCCAAAATGCTATGGGAACCCGTCTTTCCTTTAGCACCGCTTTCCACCCTCAGTCGAGTGGTCAAGTGGAACGCGTCAACCAAATTCTAGAAGACATGCTTCGAGCCTCTGTTATCTCATTCGGAATGGACTGGGAGAAGTGCCTTCCGTTTGCCGAATTCGCTTACAACAACAGCTATCAATCTAGCTTGGGTAAAGCCCCTTTTGAAGTTCTCTATGGACGATGATGTCGAACACCCCTTAACTGGTCAGAGACCGGGGAAAGACAATTCTTTGGCCCAGATATGATTCAGGAAGCAGAAGAACAAGTTCGTATCGTTCGTGAAAAGTTGAAAACAGCCCAATCCCGTCAAAAGAGTCAATATGACCGAAAACATAAGGCTATGACTTTCGAGGTTGACGAGAAGGCCTATCTTCGGGTCACCCCTCTGAAGGGAACCCATCGTTTCGGTATCAAAGGCAAATTGGCTCCTCGTTACATTGGACCTTTTCGCATTCTTGCCAAACGAGGAGAAGTTGCCTACCAGTTGGAACTACCTCCACACCTCTCCAGAGTTCACGATGTCTTCCACGTTTCTCAACTCAGGCGTTGCTTCTCGGATCCTATCCGTGAAGTGGACCACGAAACGCTTGATCTCCAAGATGATCTTACATATCGAGAGTACCCCATTCGTATCCTCGATCAGGCCGAACGTACCACCCGACGTCATAATATCAAGTTTCTCAAGGTTCAATGGTCGCACCATTCTGAGGATGAAGCAACTTGGGAAAGGGAGGATCGTCTTCGACTCGAGTACCCCGCCTTCTTCCCGGAGGAACCCAAATCTCGGGACGAGATTCTTTTGAGTGGGGGTGAGTTGTCACAACCTAGCTAGTCATGCATTAGAGTGTTGCATCATGTTTACTCTTTCATCAGAAACTTGAAATAGGGATGACAGAACCCCCAGTCCCCTCTGAAACCAACTAGGGTTACTAAAATAATTTTTCAATGAACCTGAAATGCCCTTCTAAAATGCCCATCATTTTTGTCTTGGTTCAGAACCTCTGCCAAAAATGGTGCACATTTTCCTAGGCCATCCTAGGGTTTTTGAATTAAATCATAAATATTTGAATTTGGGCATTTAAAATAATATAAAATATTTAAATGCTCAAATATCTCCAAACTAAAATGTTTCATGTTGGAAATAATCCAACTATGGGCCAGGAATAGTTTGGTGATTTTTGAACTTGCCTAGGTATTTTATTTAATTCAACAAAGTTGCAGATATATTAAATAAAACAGAAACAGAAATAAAAAGGGGGAAAACTTACCTGGGCTCCTCCACTGTGCGGCCCAGCCAGCTGGCCGGCCCAGCCAGCAGCGGCCCAGCCCACCACTGCAGCTCTCCGTCGTCTTCCTCCCCTCGCCCCGAAGCTGCTGCGTGCTCGCGCGCGCACGGCCGCGCGGCCACCTCCTGCTTGCCGACGCGCTCCTGGCCGCGTGGACGACTCCCGCAGGCCGTCCCGATCCCCCCTGCTATCTCTCACTCTCCCCCGGCTCTCCCCTCCTCTCCCTCGCTCTCTCTCTCACACGGCCGAACACCACCGTCGCCGCCGTTCGCCATAGCAGCCATCTCCAGCCACCCCTCGCTTCCCCGACTAGCTCAGGAGCTCCGCCTCGACTCCCTCTTCCTCCCCACCGCTCCACAGCTCCCCGGAAGCCCTGCATCGCCGCCACGTCGCCGTTCCCCTCTTCGGGCTCCGACCACCGTCGCCGTCGAATTCGCCGTCTCCAGCGCGTCCCCGAGCCCGCTTCGACGCCCACTGCAACCGCGGTGAGCTACGCCACCGTTTCCCCCTCTCCTTCCCCTCGTTCCCTCACCGTAGCCACCTCCCCACCACGGCCGAACCTCCGCCGTCGCCGAGCTCGCCGTCGACGCAGCTCCGGTGACCATTTGGTCACCCCGGCGAGTCCAACGAGTTCGCAAGACCCCGTAGAGCATCCCTAGCGCCTCGCTTTGCTCGACTTCGAGCTCCAGCACCATTCCCGTGCACGACCGAACCCCGGCGGCCGCAGCCGAGCTCGCCGCCGTCGACTCCGGCCACCCCGACCCCAACGGGCTCCGCCAAGAGCTGCGGGTTGGCCTCAGCTCCACTCCGGTGGTCTCCGCGGTCCGTTTGGTGGCCGAAATGACCAAAACCACTTCCGCCGCCGCGTCGGGCTCGCCGGCGACTAAACGCCGGCAGCCGACATTAACTTTGACCACGGGTGGGCCCTGGTTGACTCCCCTGAGTCAATGACAGGTGGGGCCCAGCCCTGTTATTTAAACAGGATTAGTTTTAATTAAGTTTTAATTAAAATAATCACCCTGACATGCGGGACCCACTGTCAGGTTTGACCTGGACCAGTTCCGTTGACCTGCTGACGTCACACTGACGTCAGGCTGACGCAGTAATTGATTTCTGGATTTAAATTAAATCAGGAAATTCCAGAATATTATTTAAACTTCAAAAATTCATAACTTTTATTCTGTAACTCCAAATTGGACAAATTATATATGAAAAATGATCAGAAAAATCCAATCTATCCATCTGTACTATTTTCATGCATGATCAAACAAGTTAAATTGATGTTTTAAGCAGAACAAGGAAAAGCACTTTAAAAGGCCATGTTTGAGTTTGAAATTTGAATCTTTGATTCAAATTTGCTCAAATCCTTCTGGTTTTAGTTGCATTAGCCCAACACACTCATATTGCCATGTTTCATGCATGCATCATATTGTTGCACATTGTTTGGTGATGTTGTGTATCGATGTCCTTTGCGACAGGTTCTGCCTCCGAGGAGTACCGTGATTACCCTAACAAAGAACCGTATCCGTGCATCGAACCATCAGGCAAGCAACCAACCATTGATCATATCGATACAATCCCATGTTCTCGCTCCTGCTCTCTTTTACTGCATTAAGACAACGCGTTTCAAACTGCTGTGTGCTACGGTAGTTGAACCCATTTCCTCTGCATGACCTGTCATTGCCACAGTAACTAGATGAAACCCACTAGCATGTGTAGGAGTTGATTGAGCCATATGTATGTGTTGTTCCTACCTTGCTATGCCTGCTATGCTTAGAGTCGTGTCAGGTCTGGTTCATCTGGGTGATGGGCTAGAGTGAAATGTTATGTCGGTAATGAGAGTGGTGTGGTGAACACGATTTGGTAAAGGTATCGATGAGAGGCCATGTAGGAGTACATGGTGGGTTGTTTCATTGAAGCCGACCTTAAGCACTGAGATCTATATGTGTGATTTAAGAATCAGCTACTACCATGCATTGGGCCCGAAACCAATGGACCCTCTCGGCTTCTTATTCACCCTAGTTCTCCGTCCAGGAGTTGCAAGTAGTTTCTGGTGTTTGTAGCCTACTGGAGGCCGTGGACAGCGCTGACCGTAGGGGTGGGCTGTGATGCGGTAGGTACGTGGCCGGGTGTACCGAATACCCGTTAGGTATCTCGGGAACCCTGTTCACATCGTTCGGGGCCGTATGGGAAACCTCGGCCGGACTCCCTGCGGATGGAACCTGAATAGGCGATAAACCTGGACTGGAGGCTTAGGTGATTAGGTAGGTCGTGGCCGACACCCACGTTGGGCTTCCGCTTGAAGGTTGCCGAGTACATGTCGTGTAAACGACGGTAAGTGGTGAGAGCGTGTATGAAGAAGTACCCCCTGCAGGGTTAACATGATCTATTCGAATAGCCGCGTCTGCGGTAAAGGACTACTTGGTTGCCTATACAGTTCATAGACAAGTAAATGGAAACTACTAAAAGCCTCAAGATAAGTGTGAGTGCCGAGGATGGCTCTTCCGTAGGAAGACGGAGGCGGATCCTCGGTAGTGTATTGAATTGGTGAGTAGTGGACTCGTGTGCGCAAAATCATTTCAGTTGGAGTATCGTAGGATAGCCTAGCCAAGAGTCAAAGCTGGCTTGCTGCAATAACTCCACCAACCCTTCTTGATACTATGCATGTATGTAGGATCTGATGTAAGTCTTGCTGAGTACCTTTGTACTCATGTTGCTATAATCTACATTTTTACAGAAGACGCTGCAACCCCTTCTGATGGGTTCTATGTAGACGTTGACATCAACGAGTAGGCTAAAGACCCAGGTGGTGACCCTGAGCTTGTGAAGGACCACGTAGTATAGCTAGGCTGTCCAAGCCTCTTTTATTTTACTAGTTGTCTGTACTCAGACAAGTTACTTCCGCTGCTGGTTTGTATGACTGTATGACTTGTATGTGGGGTCGTGAGACCCGTACCTTTGTGTATGTTATGTATGGCTCACTGAGCCTTAAATAAAGTACTTGTGTCATAGAGTCATGTTGTGATGCTTCGTTGTATTTGCACATATCGAGCATATTGTGTGTATGATTGAAATGCTTGGTATGTGTGGGATCTGACTATCTAGTTGTTTATCTTTGGTAGCCTCTCTTACCGGGAAATGTCTCCTAGTGTTACCGCTGAGCCATGGTAGCTTGCTACTGCTCTGGAACACTTAGGCTGGCCGGCATGTGTCCTTCTTCATTCCTGTGTCTGTCCCTTCGGGGAAATGTCACGCTTTGAGTACCGGAGTCCTGTTAGCCCGCTACAGCCCGGTTTACCGGAGTCCTGCTAGCCCAGTGCTACAGCCCGGACCCACTTGCTGATGACCGACACGTTCGAAGCTGGGTCATGGATGCCTGTCCCTGTAAGTCTGTGCCACTTTGGGTTTACGACTAGTCATGTCAGCCCGGGCTCTTTATCATATGGATGCTAGCGACACTATCATATACGTGAGCCAAAAGGCGCAAACGGTCCCGGGAAAAGGTAAGACGACACCCGTGGGGATACCGTGCGTGAGGCCGCAAAGTGATATGAGGTGTTACCAGCTAGATCGATGTGACATCGAGTCGGGGTCCTGACAACTTGGCGTGCCCCCACTGGTTCGATTTTCCACTAGCCATGGCCCGTCCAGCCCGAATGGAAGGAGTAAAACAACAACAACATTTGTTCTCAGACCACCGATGAATGCCCGTAGTCGACCGCGGTCTCTGGGACTACACCCAGTGGGTGCACTTAGCGTGCCCCCACCGACTCAGAGTTCACTTTACACGATCTGTCTAAGACTGAGTGAATGTACTACAAACAAACAAGTTCTAAGGCTCCCGTGGTGAAATAACACTTTGGAAAGACCCCTGCCGAATCAAACATTCGACGGCAGTCTCGGGGACTACACCCAGTGGGTGTACTCAGCGTGCCCCCACTAGTTCAAGAGTTCACTCGACACAACTTGGTCACTTCAACTGAAAAAGCTATGAGGCAAAAGAGGGCACCCAGTGGGTGAACAGATGCAAGGTGCAAATTCATGATATATGCACATAAGGTTTCAAAATGCTCATCGACGGACATCTTACGAATAATAAAGCAGCAGTTTATAAGTAGCATATCCTAACAGAACAAAGATCAAGCTGAAGACCAGACGGAAATCAACTTACAATCCGACTTACCTGGACATTGGTTTGAAGGGCAGAGCTAGCATCATAGGCAGCCTTGCTGGCCTTGTACACCACCTTCATTTGGTCCATCATCAGGCCTGCTTGGCATATGGCTTCCTTAGCAGCGCCTACCTGGTCCTTCGAGACATGATGAGTAACAAAAAGCGGAGTTGGTGGAACATACGAGGCAGCCAGGGGAGCTGAAGCCTGGAGTTGCATAGTCAGATCAAGGGCTTGAGCATTCGACACAGAAGGTCGATCAGTCGACACAGGATCAGCAAAAGAAACAGAAGTCTGAATTGGATCTCCGGATTGCTGAACGACTGGTTCAAAGTCCTGCTCCTTCTCTCTGTGTTCTTCTATGGCGCGTCTTCATGGTCATCGTCATCTGGAAGTTCAATAACATTTTGTGGCACTACAAAAACACTCGACCGTAAGAATTCAGTCGACCGACAGGACAGTTGACAACGTAAGAGCATGGCTGTGGAGCTGTACCTGCTCGAGACGTGGCCGCGTCTGCAGTTTCCTCGTCATCTTGCTCTTTGTCGATATCCATGAACGTCCCAGAAGTAGCAGCACCGAAAGCTCCAAAACTCACTCAGTCAAGCAGATGGATGAGTCGACAATAAGCTAGAAGACAAAGAGAATAAACAAACACTTATGCAGAAGCAACAGGGATATCCACCTTGATCTTGGGCAGGGCCTTCTGAAGCTTCTGTGAGACAATCTTGGGCTGCTTAGCAGCCTTCTCCGATGGTTCTGGAGTCGAAGTCCGAGTGCGCTTTGACACTTGCATTCTTGGTGGAACTTCATTGCCACGCCCACCTTCAGGGGTCTTGGGATTTCATGGAACAACGCTCTGGGCGGGGCGGCGAGTCGACCTCCTCGCTGCTGCCCAAGTCATCACTGTCATCTTCACTATCATCTCCAGATCGACAGTCGGCGCTTTCGTCTGCGCTCTCCTCTCCCACCTGGAGCTGTTCCTCATTTGGCATCAAGTATTGTCATATTCAAGAGCAAGTGCAGATCGAAAGAAGAAAGCACTCGGTATTTTGAGCCTGACCTCTTCTGGCTCGTGGTTGGTGTTGAATGGCTGAGCTCTCCTGAACCCCTAGGGTTATCCTTGTTTTCGATGATGCTTCGCAACCACTGAGCCACCATCTCCTCGGCGACCTCCTCTGGGTGGATGAAAGTGCAACTATCCCTGGGTGGTTTTGGTAATTCCTAACAACATATAGCCCATTGAGCTAATGCCATTTCAAGATAAAAATTTCAGGAAAGCTCAATGTTTGGCATGGCTTGGATTAGAAAGTGGACCCCTCAAAATACTAAGAACACATGTTGGCTCAAGCTCAAGACTCTACATTTTACTTTTAGTGATCCAAGATCACATTGAGTCCATAGGAAAAGCCAATACTATTAAAAGGGGACAAGGTGTTGCTTAATGAGTTATTTGCTCAAAATGCTTAGTGATATGCTCCAAAACCCTCAACTACTTTCTCATATCCACATATGTCCCAAACCAAAAGTCAAACTCGGCCCCACCAAAATTTCCTACCCGGCGCCACCGAGTTCACTTGACATGGACACTGGCACAAACCCTTGTCATTTCGGTCTCACCGAGATGGGATTGCAACCTCTCTGTTTCCCTTCGTAACGTTTCGGTCCAACCGAGATGAGCTATCGGCCTCACAAAGATTGCAATGCAAACTTTCTGTTTCCCTTTCATAACGTTTCGGTCTAACCGAGATGAGCGAATCGGTCCCACCGAGTTTGCCTGACCAACTCTCTGTTTGCCTATTACCAAAATCGGTCCCACCAAGTTTTTGTAATTGGTCTCACCGAGATTACATTATTCCCTAACCCTAATGGAATCGGTCCAACTGAGTTGACATGTCGGTCCCACCGAAAATCCTAATATTCAGATTTTGAACTAAATCGGTCTGACCGAGTTTCATGATTCGGTCCCACCAGTTCGGTGATTTGTGTGTAACGGTTAGATTTTGTATGGAGGCTATATATACCCCTCCACCCACTCTTCATTCGTGGATAGAGCCATCAGAACATACCTACACTTCCAACATACATTTTCTGAGAGAGAACCACCTACACTTGTGTTGAGGTCAAGATATTCCATTCCAACCACATAAATCATGATCTCTAGCCTTCCCCAAGTTGCTTTCCACTCAAACCCTCTTTCCACCAAATCCAATCCTAGGAGAGAGACTTGAGTGTTGGGGAGACTATCATCTGAAGCACAAGAGCAAGGAGTTCATCATCAACACACCATCTATTACCTTTTGGAGAGTGGTGTCTCCTAGATTGGTTAGGTGTCACTTTGGAGCTTCCATCAAGATTGTGGAGTTGAACCAAGGAGTTTGTACGGGCAAGGAGATCGCCTACTTCGTGAATATCTACCCTAGTGAGGCGAGTCCATGGGCGATGGCCATGGTGGGATAGACAAGGTTGCTTCTTCGTGGACCCTTCATGGGTGGAGCCCTCCGTGGACTCGTGCAACCGTTACCCTTCGTGGGTTGAAGTCTCCATCAATGTGGATGTACGATAGCATCACCTATCGGAACCAAGCTAAAAATCTTCGTGTCTACATTGTGTTTGCTCCCTCAAACTCCTCCCTTTACCTTCATTTGCAATTGTTTTACATTCCGCTGCTATACTCTTAGAATTGCATGTGTAGATTAATTACTTGACTTGTGCTAAGTTGTTAAAATCTGCCAAGACTTAAAATTGGAAAAGGCTAGATTTTTATTTGGTCAAGTAGTCTAATCACCCCCTCTAGACATACTTTCGATCCTACAAGTGGTATTAGAGCTTTGGTCTCCATTTGCTTTGATTTCCATAGCTTTTGGTGATCATAGCCTTGATTTCACAACCTAGGAGAGTATGGCGTCTAGCGAGGGAAATTACCACCGTAGAGGTCCTTACTTTGATGGTACTAATTTTGCTAGTAGGAAGCATAAGATGAAAATGCATATTCTTGGACATAACCCTGCCGTTTAGGATATTGTGTGTATTGGCTTGCAAGGTGAATTCTTTGATGGGAGAGAACCGAATCGTGAGGCCACCGCTGAAGAGTTGAAGATGCTGCAATACAATGCTCAAGATTGTGATATTCTCTTCAACGGATTGTGCCCCGAAGAATTCAACAAAATCAGTCGTCTTGAGAATGCAAAGGAAATTTGGGATACTTTGATTGATATGCACAAAGGTACCGACTCCGTCAATTAATCCAAATTGGATGTGCTTCAAAGTTGTAACACCCCGGATGTAACTTGCCATATTTTTAACTCCAACTCTTGCCATTTTCGGATTTAAGTTATGAGATTCCCTTCGTGGTTGGGTTTTTTCTTCGTTTTACATTTTGTTCATGTCATGCATTTCATATCATGTCATCATATGCATTGCATTTTCATATGTGTTTGTCTCATGCATCCGAGCATTTTCCCCGTTTTCCGTTTCGCAATCTCACACTCACACATGCATCGGCACATCCCTCTTGTCTCTTTTCGTGAGCGGGAGTTAAACGTTCTCGGAATGGGCTGAGATTTGTCAAGTGGCCTTGGTACACCACTGATAGACCGCCTGTCAATTTTTGTTCCATTTGCTGGCCGTTTGATGCTCCAACGGTTAACCGGGTAACTTCAAAAGCCTCTTGTGTGTTTCAGCCCAACACCCCTCCAAAACAGCCCAATAACCCATCTAAACCATCTACATGTCCTCCGTCGTTGGATCACGATCGTGTGGGCGAAAACTACACCCCATTTCGACACTCCAAACTCCACCTACCTATAAATTTGTGATCCTCCCCCAAATTCCGGGTCCAAACCCTAGATCCACTGTCTCCCTCCGCGCCGGACACGTCCGCCGGCGTCGGACGTGTCCAGCCGCCGCCTCAGGCCAACCACGTCGCACCACGTGGTGCTCCCCGCTGCTAGCCACCGCCGGCCCGCCCGAGCCCGCGGGACGCCCTCCGGTCCCGGCCGCCATCACCCGCACCGCTCTTCCCGCGCGTCGCCTCCTCCGCCCGGC
>NC_041384.1:417706682-417736044 GCF_002162155.2 Triticum dicoccoides
GCCAAGCTCCGCCGCCCGCCGCTCCATCCGCCTCGCCGGCTGCCGCGCCAAGCCCCGCCGCCCGCGTCACCGGCCACCACACGCCACGTCGCCTCCGGCCCGTACCGCCGCTGCCTCGGCTGCCGCTCCTTCTCTAGCGTCTCCCGCGTCCTGTCGGCCACCCCGCGCCTCGCCAGAGTCGCCTCACCGTCACCATAGCGGGGTGGATCAGATCCACCCATCCATCGATCCAAACGGCGCAGCTCCTCCCCCGGATCACTCCATCCCGAACCGCTCCGTCCAGTTTCTGAGAGGTTGAACTTCACTAAGTCCCGAATCTCCATTATTTTAATGCCTCCTTCAACATGTCATATCTCGGTGCTCGATGCTCCAGATCATGCATATGATATATCAAATTGTTCGTATCGTTGAGCTCTTCATGTTAGAAGCATTTTCATGCATTTTATTGTTCATGATGATGCCATTTTCTTTCATGCAATAGTGCTACAAAATGTTAACTGCTGGTACTTATCAGATCATGGTGATTTCTCATTTTTGTTACATTTGATATGAGCATCCTTTGACCATGAGGTCTAAATGTGTTTTGAACTAAAACATGCCATCTTCACAGGGGTGTTTGTCTTGTTTTTTTGTGATCTTTGTGGTGACTAGAACAAGCATGCAAACTAGGCTCCATGATGTTACTGTTTTCAGGGACTTAGGATTTTGCCAAGTCCTTTTTCCTGCTGTTATTTTGATGCCATGTAATCTTCATGCTATAGTGAGATCCATGCTTATTTTGGTATACTTCAGTAAGGATGTTTTGGATAGGTGGTTATGCTATATCCAGTCATGCCCATGTTTGCAATTATGGATTGCTCTAGCATGTCCTTTTCTTGCTCTACTTTTGCTATGAAATGTTCCTGGTAGAATGTTAATCAATTTTTCCTTGGTTGTTGCTAGTGATCCATGCATTCTATGAACTTTATCTTGCCAAGTTTAGCTTCATGAACATATCATCTTGCTATTGGTATGCTTATGTTGTCATTTAATGCTTTCTGGGGAGTGGCATGAGCTCGCAAAGTTGCTATCACATATCTGCTTATGTCATGCTCTGTTTTTCTGCTAAGTCTGAAACTGTTAATAAAACTTGCTATGTTTACATGGGTGCCATCATATCTTCTATGCCTTTTTGGCTCATGTTAATTAAGAGACTTTTGTTATATGCTTTTAGTAGAATCATACCATGCCTTTATTTCCCATGATACGTTCCTGTAGCATGTTGTTTGATTGCTCTAATCAGTGCTTCCTGATGTTGTTTTTGACATGTTAGTATTTTCACCAAGTCTGTGAACCTGATATCTTTTGTACTTTTTCCATGCTTGTTTGAACCTGTCCTGGTGTGATTTAGCCATAGCTCAGTGTTCATGTTTTGTCAACCATTGTTTGTTCATCACTGCCATATGCTTTGTTGCTATGTTGGAGTGCAGTAGCTTTGTTTCTTCTTGCATTCTAGATGGCATCGTGCTGTTAATCGCAGAATTGTGTCATTCTTGTTTTGTTTACCTTTTGCAAACCGTGCATCCGTTTCCGGTGATCTTTATATCGATTTCAACCGAAATCATATCATATTTCCAGCGGCATACTTGATTTGCTAAGTTGATGCCTTGATCATTCTTTCCCTTCCAGAGCACACATATGCATTGCATATCATATCTTGCATATCATGCCATGTATTGCATCATGTTGCTTGTGCATTGCATCGTGATTGATTGTTGGTCCTTTGCTTGTGTTCTTGCTATGGGTAGAGCCGGGAGATGATTATGTGAACGAGGGACCTGTTGAGTATGCAAATGAGGATCAAGCTTTCGACAACTCTAAGAACTTTGCAGGCGAGATGACCATACCCTCGAAATCACTTCTATCTTTGCTTGCTAGTTGTTCGTTCTATTGTTATGTCGCGCTACCTACCACTTTATATATCATAACTCCCATATTGCCATGTCAAGCCTCTAACCCACCTTCCTAGAAAACCGTTTTTTGGCTATGTTACCGCTTTTGCTCAGCCCCTCTTATAGCGTTGCTAGTTGCAGGTGAAGTTGAAGTTTTTCCATGTTGGAACATGGATATCTTGGGATATCATTATTATATCTTATTTACTTTGATGCATCTATATACTTGGTAAAGGGTGGAAGGCTCGGCCTTATGCCTGGTGTTTTGTTCCACTCTTGCCACCCTAGTTTCCATCATATCGGTGTTATGTTTCTTGATTTTGCATTCCTTATGCAGTTGGGTGTTATGGTAACCCCTTGAGAGTTCGCTTTGAATAAAACACCTCCAGCAAGGCCCAACCTTGGTTTTAACATTTTCCACCTAAGCCATTTTCCCTTGGGTTCCGCGGACTCAAGGGTCATCTTTATTTTAAACTCCCAGGCCAGTGCTCCTCTGAGTGTTGGTCCAACCTGTCAACCGCCGGTGGCCACCAGGGGCAACTCTGGGCTGGCCTATCGGAAGTTTGGACAATCCGATGTGCCCTGAGAACGAGATACATGCGACTCCTATAGGGATTTGTCGGCACATCGGGCGACTTTAATGGTCTTGTTTTACCATTGTCGAAATGTCTTGTAACCGGGATTTTGAGACAGGTTGGGTCTTCCCGGGAGAAGGAATATCCTTCATTAACCGTGAGAGCTTGTGATGGGCTAAGTTGGGACACCCCTGTAGAGTATAAACTTTCGACAGCCGTGCCCGCGGTTATGTGGCAGATGGGAATTTGTTAATATCCGGCTGTAGAGAACATGACACTTAACTTAATTAAAATGAATCAACCGCGTGTGTAGTCGTGATGGTCTCTTTTCGGCGGTGTCTGGGAAGTGGACACGGTCGCTGAAATGTACTATTGGCTTGCTCTCATCACAAATGAGATTGCTGGCTTAGGAAGTGAAGAGATGACCGACAGATTCATCATCAAGAAGATCCTAAGAGCCTTGGATGGAAAATATGATACCGTGTGCACATTGATCCAAATGATGCCCAATTACAAAGATCTCAAGCCAATGGAAGTCATTGGAAGAATTGTTGCTCATGAGATGTGACTTAAGGATAAGGAAGAGCTCCACAACAAGTCAAGTGGTGCTTACAAAGCCTCATGTGATGCTCCCACATCATCAAGTGAGAAACAAACCTTCAATGAAGAATTGAGCCTAATGGTGAAGAATTCAACAAGTTCTACAAGAGTAGAAGCAAGGAAAGAAGTTCCATGTCATGGTCCTACAATGACAAAAGATATTCAAGTCATGAACATAATTGCTACAATTGTGGAAGACCCGGACATGACTAAAATGAGTGTACGGCTCCCTACAAAAGAAGAGAATATTCTCCCAAAAGAAGAAGTAGAAGAGAAGAATCACCACCTAGAGAGAGAAGGAGTAGAGATGATCATTATGAGCGAAGACCCTCTCGGAGAAGCTAGGATTCGGAAAGGAAAGACAAGTCATCAAAGAGCTACACAAAATGAAGACATCAAGCTCATGTTGGCGAATGGGTATCCGGCTCCGACTCCGACAATCACTCCGAAAGAAGTTACCACTCCGACTCCGAATACACTCAAGATGAAGGTGTTGTCGGTCTAGCACTTGTGTCAACAAACTCCTACGACATATTTGACTCACCAAATGAAGGAATTGGAAGATGCTTCATGGCTAAAGGCCCAAAGGCATCACACCCCGAGTATGTTGATTTCAATAGTGATGAAGATGATTTGCTAGGTGATGATGATTTACTTGTTGACAACTCTAGTTATGAAAATTATGATGAACTTCCTATTAATCATGCTAATCAAGATAACACGAATGACAATGATAAGAAGGAGATTGAGCATCTAACTAAAGAACTAAACACTCTTAAGTTAGCTCATGAAACTACCTTGGAAGATCATCGAGAACTTTTAAAGACTCATGAGCATGAGTTCTTAAAGGCAATCAATGATGATCTTCGCAAGAAAAGTTCTTCTTACATTGCCAAGTGTTTACTCTTGTCCACTTACATGCCACAAGTTAAATCTAGCAACAAGATCAAGAAAGATTCTTCTTCTAGTAGTAACAATAATCATGCTAAAACCAATGTTGTTGCTTCTAGTAGTTCTCTTGATTCCACTAATGATTCTCTTAGCCAAGTTACACTTGAGCAAGAAAATAGCTTATTGCGAGGAATTATAGGGAAAGGTGTTTACAAGAGTCTTGCCGGAAGTAAGCAATTTGAGGAAATTGTACGCAAGCAAGGAAGACATCGGAAGAATCAAGGTGCTGGTTTTGAATGAAAGTTCAATGCCAATGGAGTTGAGTGGGAAGAAGATCAATACCCCAAGACGAAGTTTGTTCCCCAACAAGAGAAGTATGATCCTACTTCTTTCCAAGGAACACAAGCTCAAGATGATCTTCCACCACAAGACCACAAGCTAAAGGGCAAGGACAAGATTAAAGAGGAGATTGATGCATTTGAAGAAGCCCCTAAGGCATTGGTCAAGTGGGTTCCCAAGACTACATCAAGTTCTACTTCATCAAGTACGACTACAACTCCAAGGATTCCCATCAAGACTACAACTCCACGCCAGCCTCCTCCGTCCGCCACCCCATCCACTTCCGTCCTCCTCCACCATGTCGGAGCTGATACCCCGACATTGTTGTCCTTTACAAGAGATCAACCTCTCTCATCCACAACTTCGGACTGGGATCCTTGCATCCCGTCCTCTTGCTTCATCCCCGCCGTCGTCCACCTTGCCGTCACCGCTCCTACGACCGTCTCATCCACCGCGCCGGGATATTTCCCCCGCCGCCACTGTCTACCCTCCTAGATCTGCTTCCACGCCGCCGACATCCATCGCTACCGCATCACTGTCAAATTCTCAGCAGATGCATACACGGCGCCGCACTTGAGGCGGTACTCTTTTGTATCTACTCAACTTATTTATCATAGCAAGAAAATAAATCGTCATTGATTTACTCTAATTTCTTATCCATCACACACTTGTTAGTTGAAAGCAAACATTGGTTGCGAAGTTGCCTTTGTCCGGTTTGCACCTTCAGATCCACCATGGCATGCTCAACACTATACTCGCAATGCTTATGGTTTTCCCCTTTCTATTCCACACTAGTTAAATGATAGTAGACTAAATTTCAATATTGGGCCAGTCGAATTTTGAGAGCTCGCCGGAGTTCACCGGTGCGAAGGAAGGGGCACGCTAGAGGGCTGCCCCATTATCTGTCTTTGGGTTTCGGGTGGGGACAGTGGTTGTGGGGGGCTGTCGTCGGGCTATGTTGGGGCCTCACCGGAGGTGAAACTCGGCGTGGGTGGGCGGGAGGGGGGGGGGTACCTAGAGGGATGGCCAATGGCGGCGGAAGATTGGAGGTGGTGGGCAGTTCAGGGGAGAGCGGGGGCCGGTCGTTCGGCCGGCGACCCGTGCAGTGGTCTTGATGGGAAGAATAAGAGGCGAGGAAGAAGAAGGGTTAAGAGAGGTAGGATCTTCATCGAACCGCCTGAAGTGGTCGACTGACCCAAATGACGGAAGTCAGGTGACTTGCATGTAGACATTCCCATATATTCAGTACTATTATCGTAGGTGCTTCGAGACATACTACGTGGAAGTAGTGCTCCTCAACCCATCAGGTGAAATAACATGCCACTCATAATTCCAAACTTAGATGCTCAAATACGAATCTTGATGCTGACATGTACTAAAACTAAGAATGTTTAATAGGTTAGTTAATGTTCCTACTTTACTTTCGAAAAGCACATGCGCCACATATCGAGGGACAACAGAGAGTTGCGTTGTTTATGTTCTCTGGTTCATCATGTGTGGCCAACTAACATTTTATTATCCAAAATCTGCTGTGACGCCCCGAGACCGTTGCGCTAGGTGTCTTCCAGTTATTCATTCCCATTTTTGGGTCCTTCGAGGGAGGTGCTCAGCACAACGAACAAGGCAATCGGACTATAATGCGTTATCACTCTCACTTAGCCATAGAATTCTATAATTTTAAATTTCGGTGAAGCCCCTAGTGTTCAGAAGGTCGAACTTGGGGCGCGATACACGCCTTAAGCCAGACATGGCCGACTCCTCGCTCTAAGCGGCATAAGTCTTTAGGGACTCGAAAACCTCTCGAACAGCGACCAGTCTCTGGCCTTATCATGACAGTCGGTTTTAGCTTTCTCTACTAAGGTGCTTAGCCCAGCTGAACCGGGGCACAATCGCAGTAGTTCTCCCAGTGCTACCTTAGCCGATATAGCGGAACATAAGGTACCAAAACATGGGAGCCGGGCAAACCCAACTATTGACCAAAGACATGATTCGGAGCTGATGCGTATAATGCTATAAGTTCGGGGTGCCGCACTTGTGAAAGTGTTCAGACTTCTCACACCATATTGTGGGGTACTTAAGCCCCTGGTGTATTGGCCGTACCGAAGTGTATGGTTTCAAGGTGTCATTACTGAACACACATATATATAAAGGAAGAATGCAATAATAGTCTTAATGTTATGCATTGTTTATTCAAAAAGGTGCGTTAAAGCAGAATGATACATGCAGTGCAATAAGCAAAAAGTAGGACTATGTCCCCTCCAAGGGCGAGCTGAAGAATAGTATTAAGGCAAGTATTACACTCGTTATCGTAATCCACCTGGGAGATCCGTGGTGTGATGTAGCTTTCTGCCTCCTTTGTTGCTGCATCATGTGTTCGGCAATCATGCTGCCAGATAGGGTTTCCAGATATTAATGTCCTGAAAGAGAGAAAAATAACAAAGCGGGAAGCCCCTAGTGCGGTTTAAGCCGCGTCTTGGGGCGTGCCATAGTCGTTCCCCCTCCCTACCTGTGCCCATGGTATTTTTAATGCGTAATTATGTACGCGTGGCACGAGTTTCACCGTTTGGCTTGGGCCGGGGTGGGGGTCGCATTGCTCTACGAGCTCGGAATGTGCCAGGCGGTCCTGTTGCCGATTACTCCGGGCGCGCTTGAAGGTGTTCGGGTCCTTAAACGCCGAACTAGTGGATTGCCTTAAGAGGCTGCTTTGCACTTCCGCTGCGAGGGCCACAGTGTGCTCCTCCGTTCGGAGAGAGCTCTATGTGTTTCCATTAATTGTAATGACCCCATGACCTCATGGCATCTTGAGCTTGAGGTATGCATAATGCGGTACCACATTGAATCTCACAAATGCGTTCGCCCGAGCAGTGCATGATAACCACTGTAGAACGGGACTATGTCGAAGATTAACTCTTCGTTTCGGAAGTTATCCGGGGATCCGAAGACCAGTTCCAGTGTGATTGAGCCTGTGCAATGGGCCTCTACACCTGGTATGATGCCTTTAAAGGTCGTTTTTGTGGGTTTGATCCTTGAGGGGTCTATACCCATTTTGCGCACCGTGTCCTGGTAAAGCAGGTTCAGGGTGCTGCCGCCATCCATAAGGACTCGAGTGAGGTGAAATCCGTCAATAATTGGGTCTAAGACCAGTGCGGCGAATCCGCCATGACGGATGCTGGTGGGGTGGTCCCTGCGATCGAAGGTGATCGGACAGGAGGACCATGGGTTGAACTTTGGGGCGACTGGGTCCAACGCATATACATCCCCGAGCGCACGCTTCCACTCCCTCTTGGGGATGTGGGTTGCGTATATCATGTTCATCGTCCGCACTTGTGGGGTGAACCTGTTCTATCCTCCGGTATTTGGCTGCCAGGGCTCCTCCTCGTCATCGCTATCTGGCCCCTTATCTTTGTTTTCGGCAACTAACTTGCCAGCCTGCTTGAACACCCAACAATCCCTATTGGTGTGGTTGGCTGGCTTGTTGGGGGTCCCGTGTATTTCACACGAGCGATCGAGTATACGGTCCAAACTGGACGGGCCCGGAGTGCTTCTTTTAAATGGCTTTTTCCGCTGACTGGGTTTAGAGCCTTTGGATCCGGCATTGACTGCCGTATCCTCGGTATTGTCGCTGTTAATGCGGAGCTTATGTTTGTTGCTACGTGACCTGCTACTGCCGTGCTTGGTATCCGAAGTACCATGGTTCTTTTATATGTTGTTACTGCGAGCCAGCCAGCTATCTTCTCCCGCACAAAAGCGGGTCATGAGTGTCGTGAGCGCTGCCATAGATTTCGGCTTTTCCTGACCAAGGTGCCGGCTAGCCACTCGTTGCGGATGTTGTGCTTGAAAGGTGCTAGAGCCTCTGCATCCGGACAGTCGACGATTTGATTTTTCTTTGTTAGGAGCCGTGTCCAGAATTGCCTGGTTGATTCCTCTGGCTGCTGAATTATGTGGCTCAAGTCATCGCCCCCTAGTGGTCGCACATAAGTGCCCTGAAAGTTGTCAAGGAATGCGGCTTCCAAATCCTCCCAACAGCCAATGGACTCTGCTGGCAAGCTATTGAGCCAATGCCGAGCTGGTCCTTTGAGTTTGAGTGGGAGGTATTTAATGGCATGTAGATCATCACCGCGTGCCATGTGGATACCGCAGGATCTGTTGTGCCATCGTATGATTCTATATTTACGGGTTTGAAACCCTCTGGGATTTGATGATCCATTACTTCGTCTGTGAAGCATAAGGGGTGTGCGGCGCCTCTGTACTGGGCTATATCGCGACGCAGCTCTAATGAGTCTTGCCCGCTGTGCTCGGCCCGGCCGGATTTACTTTTGTTGTATCCGCGTGACGATTATCGTCTCGCGTAGTGGCGCGCCCTCGTGATCCATAGATTGATCTTGCATGTTTTGCTTTATCCTCCAATACGTCACGCAGGTCTGGCATATTTACCCATCCCTTTTTATCTAAATGGCGTCGGGGTGCAGGCTGAGCTTTTGGCTGGAATGCTTCTCTGTCGCGGCCACGGGGTGGCCGATCAGCCGCATTATATGCTTCTTCCTCTAGTCGGGGTAGCAACCTGCATTTTGGGTAACTCTTGGAGGGGTGTTCGGGTTTATATTCCTCGGCCGCCAGGACTTCAGTCCATCTGTCAGCTAGCAGATCTTGATTAGCTTGAAGCTGTTGCTGCTTCTTAAGGCTATTTGCTGTGGCTATAAGCCGGCGCTTGAAGCGCTCTTGTTCGACGGGATCCTCTCGCACGACAAATTCGTCATCGTCGAGGCTTGCCTCGTCTTCGGAGGGCGGCATGTAATTATCATCCTCCGCCTCTCCATCTGCCGCTCTCTCTGGAGGGCTGGCCTCTCCATCCTCCTGTCCTAGATCGTGCTGGAGGGGATTGTTGCCATCTTCGGCATTATCCGGAGTGTTATTATCTCCTGTGCCGGTATCACCACTTTTTCTTTGGCGGGACTTAGAGCGGCGCCGCTGACGTCGATGCTTGGGTTGCTTCTTGGAGGGGTCATCCTCTGCTGTTTCGTCGCCATTACCTTCTTTGGGTGTGTCCACCATGTATATATCGTATGATGAGGTGGCTGTCCAATGCCCTGTGGGAAGTGGTTCCTCTTCGTCTCCCGCATCGTCATCCATACCATCGATGTCTTCGGAGTCAAAGTCGAGCATGTCGGTTAAGTCGTCGACAGTGGCTACTAAGTGGTGGTGGGTGGGTAGTGAATTTCTTCGTCATCCGCATCCCAATCCTGCTAGACATAGTTCGGCCAGGATCCTCCTGACAAGGAGAGAGACCTTAATGAGTTCAGTATGTCGCGAAAGGGCGAGTGCTGAAAAATATCCGCGGAGGTGAACTCCATGATCGGCGCCCAATCGGATTCGCTAGGAATGGGCGCAGGCGGTTCGGAGTCTGTGGCCGGAGAAGGATCTGACAGTTTGATAACATGGCTCTCATGAAGGGTAAGGTCGATATTCGGCTCGATCGCCGCTGAGGATACGGCCTCCGTGACGGGGTCCATCCACCCGTCCATGGATGGCGCAACTGGCTCCGAATTAAGGCTCGGGGTGGCTGCCGGTGCGATCTCCTGAATACGGTCTGATGGCAGAGCTAAATCATACTCATCGTGACCGCGCGGCGCACAAGGCAGGGGCTCAAATCCGTTGAAGATCAAGTCTTCACAGATATCGGCCGTGTAGTTTAAGCTTCCAAACCTGACCTGGTGGCCAGGGGCGTAACATTCAATTTGCTCCAAATGGCCAAGCGAGTTGGCCCGCAGTGCAAAGCCGCCGAACACAAAGATCTGTCTGGGGAGAAAAGTCTCACCCTGGACTGCATCGCTATCGATGATCGTAGGAGCCATCAAGCCTAACGGCGACGACACAGAGGAACTCTCAAAGAAAGGACCAATGTCGGTGTCAAAACCGGTGGATCTCGGGTAGGGGGTCCCGAACTGTGCGTCTAAGGCGGATGGTAATAGGAGGCAGGGGACGCGATGTTTTACCCAGGTTCGGGCCCTCTTGATGGAGGTAAAACCCTACGTCCTGCTTGATTTATTCTTGATGATATGAGTATTACAAGAGTTGATCTATCATGAGATCGGAGAGGCTAAATCCTAGAAGCTAGCCTATGGTATGACTGTATGTTGTCCTACGAACTAAAACCCTCCAGTTTATATAGACACCAGAGGGGCTAGGGTTACACAAGGTCGGTTACAAAGGAGGAGATATCCATATCTGTATTTCCTAGCTTGCCTTCCACGCCAAGTAGAGTCCCATCCGGACATGGGACGAAGTCTTCAATCTTGTATCTTCATAGTCCATCAGTCCGGCCAAAGGATATAGTCCGGCTGTCCGGAGACCCCCTAATCCAGGCCTCCCACACTCCCCTTGTGTCAAATCAACAAATTTGGGTTGAATACTGTACCCTCGAAAACTGTTGGGATCCCCTATACTTGTGGGTTATCAAGACTACAGCGCCTTGCGGGACCTCAAATCAAGGGAGGAGCTTCTCCCTGGTCTCCAGCCGAGCTTCGTCCTCGGAGACAAGCTCGGCGTGGGACGCCTGGGCCGCCTCCACCTCCTCCTTCAGCTTATCCAGGCGACTGCGCTCTGTGGCCTATTCCCGGGCTACCTGCTCCATGTCAGCATCACGGCCGGTGACCGCACCTTGAGCTGGCGGGGCTGGGCGGCTTGCTTATCGTAGGGAGTCCTCAGCTCGGCCTCCACCGCACGGTAGTGCTCCTCGGCGGCCTTCACCGCCACATCACGGATAGCTGCGTCCAAGCCGGCCACCTTCCGGCCCTCCTCCGAGGCCGCCACGGCCTGGGCCCAGGCCACGCTGATGAACGCATCAGCCTGGAGCCACCCCGAGACCAGCTCCAGGCGCCCCGATGCCCTGCGCTAGTCGGGCCCTGAAGATCGTCAAGGAGCCGGTCCAGTGTGGGCAAGGCCTCCTCCAGGGCACCGGGCGTCGAAGAAGAACCATGGCCCATCAGCGTGATGGTCGGCGGAGGAGATGGCGTCGGTGTCAAGACTGGCGATGCAGCAGCAACGGAGAGGGCCGGGGGCTCTATAGCCCTCGGGTCCTTAGCAGGCGAACTAAGGGCGAGGGCCTCCAAAGGTGGCTTGGCCATAGGGACTGTTTTCTCCTAAGCCTGGCTACAGAGCTTTGGGAGGGTAACCCTGCCGCAGGGGCACAAGAGGCAGCCTTGTCCTTCTATGCCGGAGTTGTTGCGACCATGGCAGGTCACTTGGCCTTGGTGGCTCCGGCGTCCTCTTTCTTCCTCTTCGCCGCCGACGTCAGCCTGGCATCAAGGTGGAGACATTGAGTACTGTGTCGAGATCTAAGAGCAAGGGCAAGGAGATACACTTACTGATCCTCGGTGATGTAATCTCTCTTCCTTCCCAGGCGCGTAATGCCCCCAAGCTTCCTGGGCATGGGCGTCGTCGCGCTCTCATGGGCGGACAAGCGCTGCCGGCTCTTCGACGGTGGTGGCCGGTGACGAGGTGGGGCTGCTGCCCTGGGGAATCAGTGCCGACCTATCCTTCTTTGGGATCCCCTACCTTAGCCTCTTCCGGGGGTGCCCCCGGACCTCGTGGTGGCCCCGGTGGAGCATGGGAACTCCTTGATTGGGTGCACATCGGGGTCGTCGTCGGAGAAGGCCCGGAGGATCTCGCTCTATCGCGGGGGAGGGGGAGGTCTCTTCCACCTTCTCCAAGATCGCCTCTGAGTCTACCTTCTCCTCCCCCCGGACTCGTTGGAGGACATCGGCACCAGGGAGCCCAGGGGCTAGGGAGGCTTCAGCGGCACAAGCCCACGCTCATTGAAGGTGGGCATGGCAGCGGTCGCCTTCTCTCCATCAGCATGGCGGCATAGCAGAAGATGGGCGTCCGGGGGGCCACCTTGCTCCTTCCCGAGCAAGGTGCGCACGACCTTGCTCAGCTCATCGTCGGACAAGTTGTCCGGGTGGAACCGTAGGTCGTCTTCCGCTCCCTTGAAGCTCCACAGGGGGTGCGAGTGCGCCTGGAGCGGAGCCTGGCGCTGTGTCAGGAACTCCCTGGCGATAATGGCCCCTGTTAGCTTCTCCACCTTCGGGTCCTCTGTGTTCAGGTCGGTCGTCATCCTCCCCAGCAATCGCTCCGCCTAGGGCTCGGTGAGCTTCTCGTGAGCCCATCCACACAGGGGCATCGGCAGCGTGGTCGACAGCTCCAGCCGAGCATGGGAGCACTTGGCGTCCATGAAGATCCACTTATTTCGAAAGTTCTCCACCTTCTTCCCGGTCCGTGAGATCACGTTGCTACCGTTGGCCGCGATAAAGCTGGTGCACCCAGAGCACTGTCGCTGCTTATTCGGAGGTAGAAGAAGTAGCGTGTCGGATTTCAGGTTCCGATAAAACCCTTGAGGTTCAACACTGGGGTGTGCACGCAGATCTCTCCCCCCTCTAGCTTGCACACATCATGATCTCACGACCTAGCTCAACGAACCCAAAGATCAAAAGACACAAGAGTTTATACTGGTTTAGGGCCACCGACGTGGTGTAAAACCCTACTCCAGTGTGGTGTGGTGGATTGAATCTTGGGCTGAGGATGAACAGTTACAAGTGAAGAACATCCTCCTGGGAGAGGTGTTCTTGTGCTTGGTTAACTTGTGTGGTTGAGGATGATCTAGATGTGATATCTCTCTCTCTCTGGATTGGTTCTCTCCTACTGGGTTGCTAGTCCTCTTTATAGAGGTCCTGGTCCTCTTCCCAAATATTGAGCGGGAAGGGATCCCACAACGGCCAAATTTGAAGGGAGACAACTAGTACAAGTTATCCTGACAAAAGGAGGTCTTCACCTGCCAAAGGCTCTGGTGGTGACGCCGTCTTGGGCTCGACGGTGACCTCCGTCCTGCCGTCCTGCTGGTCTTGGTCTTGTTGCACCGATACAGAAACCTTTGACTCATGCCTCGGGACTCCTCGCCTGCGCTTGACCCTTTAGCACCAAAGTGGAAACGAGGACACTGCGCACACTGGTGCCCGCCTAGCTCCAGTCGTGATGGCTTGCATCATAGAAACCTCGCGAGGTGTTCCTTGCCTTGATCTCTCTGCCCGTCACGAGCCTACCTGGTGAAGCAGCCCCCGAGTAGGTCTTGTGTCATCCGCCTCATGAGGCTTGGCCTCTCGCGAGGGTCTTGAGTGTTTGCTGGTGAAGATGGGCCGTACAGGGCTGCTGGTGGAGCCACGCCGCGGGCCGTAGGCAGGCAAGTCTGGTGACCCCCGTTCCCAGGACGCCGACAGTAGCTCCCCGCCCAAGGCGCGCTCGGACTTGGCTTCGAGGCGAAGCCAAAGGGCAAGTATGGAGCGTCGGGGGCCCCAATAGCCGGCGGCCACGGTTGGCACGTGGCGACTGATTGGACGTGCGCGTCTCCGCTTCCCCATGCTGCCTCGGCAACTGCCCGTCTGACAAAAAGGTCGGTGCGGGCAATGCTTGCCTTCATTGCTTTCCTTCTTCTTGCTTCAGATCCCCTCTCTCGCCCCTTTCTTCCAAAATCTCCAGATCTGCTTCAATCACCTTCAGAGCTTCCAACCAATGGCGCCCCGGAAGGCCAAGGCCATTTCGCCGCCTACCTGGTACGAGCCGGCTCTGGACGCTCCCAATGTCTCGGAGAAGAACCACGCCGCCACGTGTCTCTTGATGGCGGGGGAGAACAACAAGAAGGGGAAGACCGAGCTCCGGGCCGGCTCCGCCATGCCGGAGGCTTCGAAGAGCTCCTTCTACCCCTCCTTTATGAGCAACATCATCGCGGACCTGGTTCCTCCCTTCTCCGACTTCTTCTATGTCGTCCTCCATCATTACAAGTTGCAGACCCTCCATCTCCATCCCAACTCTGTTCTTCTCTTGTCGATGTTTGCCTTCTACTGCGAGGCATATGTCAGGGTGATGCCATCCGTGGCACCGCTGCGCCACTTCTTCTCCCTCCGAATCAATGACGGCCACACCTCTGGGTGTGCCAACTTCGTCGCAGCCGGCAAGGCCAACACGATCTCGAAGGCCGAAAAGAAGGCCGATGGCTTCAGGAGCAAGTGGGTCATGATGGATGCCAAGTGTGTCCACCCACGGTTGAAGCTGCTTACGGAGATGCCCCAGTCTGACGAGGGGGCGTCCCGCGCGAAACTTACTGACGACCGGGCAAAGTCGGTGCTGCAGAAGATGACCGTCGACCTGAGGCCGGGAAACGCGAAGGCGGCGAAGCTGACGGGGGCCATGCTCCTGAGGGAATTCCTGGTGCTGCGGGTGGCTCCTCTCCGGGCGTGCTCACGCCCCTTGTGGACGCCCGGGGACAGAGAAGACAAGCTTCGCTTGAGTCCAGAGGCCTTGTCTGAAGAGGAGCTGGCTGTGGCTCTCTGCCTCTTGGTTGGGGACGACCAAGAGTATCCGCCGAGTGCCCACGTTTCCTTGTTCCTTCGGAAGGACGGGGCGCAGGTCGTGGCTGCCATGCCCACCTTTGATGGGTGCAGCCTGGTGCCGCCGGCGCCCATGGGGTCCCGGTGGTGACGACGATGGTGGACGTGTCATCTGGCGATTCCCGCAGGAAGGGGGAAGAGGAGGAGGGCGAGGAGCGCGACTCGGAGGCGACCCCCGAGGGGATGGGGGAGACCACCCCCTTGCGCAAGGCCAACATCCCCTGCACCCTGCCCGATGACGATGACGAGGCTGACGTCCTCCCAGAGAGAGAGGAGCCACCCGTGGTTCCGACGAGTGGTAGGTCGGCGCTGATCTCCCAGGACGACGCTCCTGCCCCGACACCGCCTAGAGCTGCTTCCGGTCCATCTCCTGCCCCTGCTTCTGCTCTTGGAGCCCGCGCTCCTGTGCCTCAGGCTGCGAGGCTCTCCGGCTTCAAGCTTAAGAAGCGGAGGGACTACGCCGCGTGAACCAGTAAGTGTTCGTGTCCTGCCTTGTTCTTGCTTCTACTGCTGATCCTTGACGCTTCTCTGTTGTGCAACTAGGCCGACGCCCGCGGCGAAGAAGAGAAAGGAGGACGAGGTGGTACTGCTCGAGCCTAGATCGCCTCCTCTAGCCGCACCACTCTCCATGGATAAGGGCAGCGACGACGTTCGTGCTTCTCTAGCCCGATCATCCTTGCGAGGCTTGGTGGAGCATCCTCGCGAGGAGTCAGCCCCCACGGCCCTGCTGGCTCCGGAGGTGCCAACGTCCGGCTCGGGCGCTAGGGTCCCCGAGGCTCAAGAGCTTTTGGCCTCCTAGGCCATGGTGACGACCTCGCCTCCTCCTCCTTCTGCCGCATTGTTGTCTCCTGGTTCTTCTGCCTCTCTTGACGTCCTGGTGCGTGCTCTTTCTGCGATGGCCCTGCTGCGAGAAGATTTTCAAGGCACCGACCATCTCCTAGTGGCCGGGCGCCTGGAGCTGGTCTATGGCTAGCTTCACTATGATGTGTCTATCCGGGTGATGCTGAGCCAAGCTGTTGTTGACTCCGAGAAGGACAGGGAGGCCGTCGCCCAAGCTGTGGCCACCCGCGAGGTGGCGCTGAAGGATGCCAGGGCCGCCGGGACCGCTGCCAGTCGCTTGAGGCCGAGCTGGAGACCGTGCGGAGGGAGCGCACGAAAGAAGCCCGAGGCCGCAAGGTGGAGGAGGAGAAGATGATGGCTCGAGAGGACGCCGTCAAGGATCACGATGCCGAACTAGAGCAGTTGCCGAAGGCACAGGCCATGGAGCGCAGCCGGCTGGATGAGCTGGAGAAAAAGCTGCAGGTGGAGAAGGCCGAGCTTGACACCAAGGCAAAGGTCTTGGCTGAGGACCGCACGGCCTTCAAGCTCCTTGAGGAGAGGTCTCGGACGGCACTGCACTCACTCTAGGAGAAGGGCTTGGAGGAGCCGTTGGCCGCCGCCGCCGAGGGCCCACCTAGCTGCTACCGTATATGGTCGGTGCGCTGGAGGATGTCATGAGCGGTATCGTCCCCATGCTGGAGGAAGAAGCCAGCGTTCTTTCCTCAGCCGCCCTGACGCGCGTCTTCAGCCGCCTCCAACTTCGCGATCCTGCCACCCGCCTTGATGAGCTGCTGGAGCCTGTGGACGATGAGCATTACGCAGGCGCTGCTGCGGTCGTGAAGGGTCAGGTGGAGGCCCTGCTGAAGAGGTTCCACGCCTTCGCTCCCGCGCTCCCAACCGGTGGTGCTACTGATCCTACAACTCCGGCCGGTGGTATAGGTGAAGGCGACGCTGTTGAAGAAGAAGCATCCCTTGCAGGAGACGACGGTGTCCAGGAATGATGGGATGACTTGCTGGCGGCTCCTTACCTGTTTCGTTTCTACAATATGCACCATACCTCGTGGAGGCGTTAAAGTCGCGTTTGGTTTCAGGAGAACAATATGTCTTGTAATGTTTGCTTTGAAATTCTGTGATTTCCTTTCCATTTGCTTTACGTTCTACGTCGTCAAGGCGCGACCCCGCGCATACCTCAGCCGCCATTGGGCCGTCCGGATCACCAAGGCAGACCAAGGAGTGAGGGGCTACGTGACCAGTTAGGCTCCTGAGTCGCGATGCTCAGGAGTCCCCCTTGACACGCAAATAGCCTATAGAAAGGAGATCTGGGAGTAGGCCTAGTGTTCTACGTCGGCAAGGCCCGACCCCGCGCATACCTCAGCCGCCATTGGGCCGTCCGGATCACTAGTACGGGCCAAGGAGTGAGGGGCTACATGATCAGTTAGGCTCCTGCGTCGCGATGCTCAGGAGTCCTCCTTGATGTTCAAACGACCTTCGTACCTTGGCTCTGCTTGGGAGGGTGTCGTGGTTGTAAGACTGACAGTAGAATGGGTGGTAGGTATGAGGAGGCAAGATCCTAGCTCTGGAGTAGTTGTACACATGAGTTTACGAGTTCAGGCGCTTCCATGGAGGAAGTAACAGCCCTACGTCTCGGTGCCCGGAGGCGGTCGACTGGATTGTGTATATGTGTGTGTTTACAAAGGATGCGAACCCTTGTCCCAGAGGAGGGGGTGGCTTATATAGAGTGCGCCAGGACCCCAGCCCCCCTCTGTTACATAGGGTTCAATGTACGTTAAGAGTGGAACTTTACTGGTAACGCTAGAAATTAAGTGATATAAATGATAATTAAGTCTATGAGTAAACGCCCGACCATTGTTGTGTAGAGTGGCTTTAGATCTTCTGTACGTCGAGTGGTTTCTGTGACGGTCGAGTGTCATTGATTCTTCCGAGTGGAATACCTCTGGTCGAGAGGATGATGGTACCCTTCGAATGCTTCTGGCTTTAGGGCGATGACCTTGGGGAGGGCATCTAGGTCAGGCCTATGACCCTACCCTAGGTACATAGCTTCATCATTAGCCCCCGAATGGTTCGAGGCTTCAGTGGAGAAGGAGTTGAGAATTCCTCCGATTCAATTTTCTTGCTTCAGGAGCGTCTTATTTGCGACCAAGCGAACAATTATGATGATCTCAACTTCTTTTCAGTCACCTTGATCCATTCTTGTTTCTGCCGAGTGAACTTTACTGTGATGTTTTGAGTATTGATATGGAAAAGATCTTCCGTCTGACAGGTTGCCTTGCTACAAGCGGATATCGTGGGATTTAAATTTGGGGAAGCGCGCGGGATGGGGGAGGCCGCGGTAATCGGAGGGGATTAGGCGAGGCCGCCTGGATCACTGATGTCTACTACACAACCTTCTTCTTGTAGACGTTGTTAGGCCTCCAAGTGCATAGGTTTGTAGGACAGTAGCAAATTTTCCTCAAGTGGATAACCTAAGGTTTATCAATCCATGGGAGGCGTAGGATGAAGATGGTCTCTCTCAAACAACCCTGCAACCAAATAACAGAGAGTCTCTTGTGTCCCCAACACACCCAATACAATGGTAAATTGTATAGGTGCACTAGTTCGGCGAAGAGATGGTGATACAAGTGGTATATGGATGGTAGATAAAGGTTTTTGTAATCTGAAAATATAAAAACAGCAAGGTAACTAATGATAAAGGTGAGCACAAACGGTATTGCAATGCGTTGAAACAAGGACTAGGGTTCATACTTTCACTAGTGCAAGTTCTCTCAACAATAATAACATAATTGGATCATATAACTACCCCTCAACATGCAACAAAGAGTCAATCCAAAGTCACTAATAGCGGAGAAGAAACGAAGAGATTATGGTAGGGTACGAAACCACCTCAAAGTTATTCTTTCCAATCAATTCGTTGGGCTATTCCTATAAGTGTCACAAACAGCCCTAGAGTTCGTAATAGAATAACACCTTAACACACAAATCAACCAAAACTGTAATGTCACCTCAAGTATCCGTGGGTATGATTATACGATATGCATCACACAATCTCAGATTCATCTATTCAACCAACACATAGAACCTCAAAGAGTGCCCCAAAGTTTCTATCGGAGAATCACGACGAAAATGTGTGCCAACCCCTATGCATAGGTTCATGGGCGGAACCCGCTAGTTGATCACCAAAACATACATCAAGTGAATCACGTGATATCCCATTGTCACCACAGATACGCACGACAAGACATACATCTAGTGTTCTCAAATCTTTAAAGACTCAAACCGATAAGATAAATTCAAAGGGGAAACTCAATCCATTACAAGAGAGTATAGGGGGAGAAACATCATAAGATCCAACTATAATAGCAAACCTCGCGATACATCAAGACTATATCACCTCAAGAACACGAGAGAGAGAGAGATCAAACACATAGCTGCTGGTACATATCCTCAGCCCCGAGGGAGAACTACTCCCTCCTCATCATGGAGAGCACCGGGATGATGAAGATGGCCACCAGAGAAGGATTGCCCCCTCCAGCAGGGTGCCGGAACGGGTCTAGATTGGTTTTCGGTTGCTACAGAGGCTTCTGGTGGCGGAAATCCCGATCTATTGTGCTCTCAGATCGTTTTAGGGTATATGGATATATATAGGCAGAAGAAATACATTAAGGGAGCCATGAGGGTCCCACGAGGGTGGAGGGCGTGCCCACGGGGGTGGGTGCGCCCCCTTCCTTGTGGCTTCCTCGTTGATCCCCTGACGTGCACTCCAAGTCTCCTGTATTGCTTTCTTTCCAAAAATAAGTTCCATGAATTTTCAGGTCAATTGGACTCCGTTTGATTTTCCTTTTCTGTGATACTCTAAAATAAGGAAAAAACAAAAACAAGCACTGGGCTCTGGGTTAATAGGTTAGTCCCAAAAATAATATAGAAGTGCATAATAAAGCCCATAAACATCCAAAACAGATAATATAATAGCATGGAACAAGCAAAAATTATAGATACGTTGGAGATGTATCAGCATCCCCAAGCTTAATTCCTGCTCGTCCTTGAGTAGGTAAATGACAAAAACAGAATTTTTGATGTGGAATGCTAGCTAACATATTTATCCATGTAATTCTCTTTATTGTGGCAAGAATATTCAGATCCATAAGATTCAACACAAAAGTTTAATATTGACATAAAAATAATAATACTACAAGCATACTAACAAAGTAATCATGTCTTCTCAAAATAACATGGCCAAAGAAAGCTATGCCTACAAAATCGTATAGTCTGGCTATGCTCCATCTTCATCACATAACGTATTTAAATCATGCACAACCCCGATGACAAGCCAAGCAATTGTTTCATACTTTTGATGTTCTCAAACTTTTTCAATCTTCACACAATACATGAGAGTGAGCCATGGACATAGCACTATAGGTGGAATAGAATGGTGGTTGTGGAGAAGACAAAAAAGGAGAAGATAGTCTCACATCAACTAGGCATATCAACGGGCTATGGAGATGCCCATCAATAGATATAAATGTGAGTGAGTAGGGATTGCCATGCAACGGATGCACTAGCTATACGTATATGAAAGCTCAACAAAAGAAACTAAGTGGGTGTGCATCCAACTTGCTTCCTCATGAAGACCTAGGGCATTTTGAGGAAGCCCATCATTGTAATATACAAGCCAAGTTCTATAATGAAAGATTCCCACTAGTATATGAAAGTGACAACATAGGAGACTCTCTACCATGAAGATCATGGTGCTACTTTGAAGCACAAGTGTGGTAAAAGGATAGTAGCATTGTCCCTTCTCTCTTTTTCTCTCATTTGTTTTATTTTTTATTTTATTTTTTATTTGGGCCTTCTCTTTTTTGTGGCCTCTTTTTTATTTGGGCTTCTTTGGCCTCTTTTTTCCGTCCGGAGTCTCATCCTGACTTATGGGGGAATCATAGTCTCCATCATCCTTTTCTCACTGGGACAATGCTCTAATAATGATGATCATCACACTTTTATTTACTTACAGCTCAAGAGTTAAAACTCGATACCTAGAACAAAATATGACTCTATATGAATTCCTCCGGCGGTGTACCGGGATGTGCAATGACTCATGAGTGACATGTATGAAAGAATTATGAATGGTGGCTTCGCCACAAATACGATGTCAACTACATGATCATGCAAAGCAATATGACAATGGTGGAGCGTGTCATAATAAATAGAACAGTGGAAAGTTGCATGGCAATATATATTGGAATGGCTATGGAAATGCCATGATAGGTAGGTATGGAGGCTATTTTGAGGAAGGTATATGGTGGGTGTATGATACCGGCAAAGAGTGCGCGTTATTAGAGAGGCTAGCAATGGTGGAAGGGTGAGAGTGCGTATAATCCATGGACTCAACACTAGTCATAAAGAACTCACATACTTATTGCAAAAATCTACAAGTTATCAAAGCAAAGTATTACGCGCATGCTCCTAGGGGGATATATTGGTAGGAAAAGACCATCGCTCATTCCCGACCGCCACTCATAAGGAAGACAATCAATAAATAAATCATGCTCCGACTTCATCACATAACGGTTCACCATACATGCATGCTACGGGAATCACAAACTTCAACACAAGTATTTCAAAAATTCACAACTACTCAACTAGCATTACTCTAATATCACCATCTCCATATCTCAAAACAATTATCAAGTATCAAACTTCTCATAGTATTCAATGCACTTTATTTGAAAGTTTTTATTATATCCCTCTTCGATGCCCATCATATTAGGACTAAATTCATAACCAAAGCAAATTACCATGCTGTTTAGAGACTCTCAAAATGATATAAGTGAAGCATAAGAGTTCATCTATTTCTTCAAAATAAAACCACCACCGTGCTCTAAAAAGATATAAGTGAAGCACTAGAGCAACAACAAACTACTCCGAAAGATATAAGTGAAGATCAATGAGTAGTCGAATAATTGTGCAACTATGTGAAGACTATCTAACATTTAAGAATTTCAGATCTTGGTGTTTTATTCAAACAGCAAGAAAAACTAAAGAAAATAAAATGACTCTCCAAGCAAAACACATATCACGTGGTGAATACAAATATAGCTCCAAGTAAAGTTACCGATGAAAGAAGACGAAAGAGGGAATGCCTTCCGGGGCATCCCCAAGCTTAGGCTTTTGGTTGTCCTTGAATATTGCCTTGGGGTTACTTGGGCCTCCCCAAGCTTAGGCTCTTGCCACTCCTTATTCCATAGCCCATCGAATCTTTACCCAAAACTTGAAAACTTCACAACACAAAACTTAACAGAAAACTCGTAAGCTCCATTAGCGAAAGAAAACAAAACACCACTTCAAGATACTGTAATGAACTCATTATTCATTTATATTGGTGTTAAACCTACTTTATTCCAACTTCACTATGGTTTAGAAACTCTTTTATTAGCCATAGATTCATCAAAATAAGCAAACAACACAGGAAAAACAGAATCTGTCAAAAACAGAACAGTCTGTAGTAATCTGTCACTAATGCAAACTTCGGGAACCCCAAAAATTCTAAAATAAATTTCTGGAAGTTAGTAATATATCTATTAATCATATGCAAAAAGTTTTAACTAAATAGCACTCTCCAATAAAAAATGTCAGCAATTCTCGTGAGCACTAAAGTTTCTGTTTTTTACAGCAAGATCAACAATACTTTCCCCAAGTCTTCCCAACGGTTCTACTTGGCACAAACACTAATTAAAACATAAAAACTCAATCATAACAGAGTCTAGATAAATTATTTATTACTAAACGGGAACAGAAAGCAAGGAACAAAAATAAAATTGGGTAGCCTCCCAACAAGCGCTATCGTTTAACGCCCCTAGCTAGGCATGATGATTTCAACGATGCTTACATAAAAGATAAGAATTGAAACATAAAGAGAGAATCATGAAGAATATGACTAACACATTTAAGTCTAACCCACTTCCTATGCATAGGTATTTTGTGAACAAACAATTTATGGGAGCAATAATCAACTTGCATAGGAAGGTAAAACAAGCATAACTTCAAAAGTATAAGCACATAGAGAGGAAACTTGATATTATTGCAATTCCTACAAGTATATATTCCTCCCTCATAATAATTTTCGGTAGCATCATGAATGAATTCAACAATATAAGCAGCACCTAAAGCATTCTTTTCATGATCTACAAGCATAGAAATTTTATTACTCTCCACATAAGCAAATTTCTTCTCATCAATAGTAGTGGGAGCAAACTCAACAAAATAACTATCATGGGATTGAAAATTGAAATCAAGATGACAAGTTTCATTGTTATTGTTATTCTTTAAAGCATACGTGTCATTACAATAATCATCATAGATAGGAGGCATGCTTTCATCATAATAAATTTGCACATCAAAACTTGGGAGACTACAAATATCATCTTCATTAAACATAGCTTCCCCAAGCTTGTGGCTTTGCATATCATTAGCATCATGGATATTCAAGGAATTCATAATAACAACATTTCAATCATGCTCATCATTCAAATATTTAGAGCCAAACATTTTAATGCAGTCTTCTTCTAACACTTTGGCACAATTTTCCTTTCCATCATACTCACGAAAGATATTAAAAAGATGAAGCGTATGAGGCAAACTCAATTCCATATTTTTTTTGTAATTTTCTTTTATAAACTAAACTGTTTCTAAAACAAGAAACTAAAAGATTCGATTGCAAGATCTAAAGATATACCTTCAAGCGCTAACCTCCCCGGCAACGGCGCCAGAAAAGATCTTGATGTCTACTACACAACCTTCTTCTTGTAGACGTTGTTGGGCTTCCAAGTGCAGAGGTTTGTAGGATAGTAGCAAATTTCCCTCAAGTGGATGACCTAAGGTTTATCAATCCATGGGAGGCGTAGGATGACGATGGTCTCTCTCAAACAACCCTGCAAGCAAATAACAGATAGTCTCTTGTGTCCCCAACACACGCAATACAATGGTAAATTGTATAGGTGCACTAGTTCGGCGAAGAGATGGTGATACAAGTGGTATATGGATGGTAGATAAAGGTTTTTGTAATCTGAAAATATAAAAACAGCAAGGTAACTAATGATAAAAGCGAGCACAAACGGTATTGCAATGCATTGAAACAAGGCCTAGGGTTTATACTTTCACTAGTGCAAGTTCTCTCAACAATAATAACATAATTGGATCATATTACTATCCCTCAAGATGCAACAAAGAGTCACTCCGAAGTCACTAATAGCGGAGAACAAACGAAGGATTATGGTAGGGTACGAAACCACCTCAAAGTTATTCTTTCCAATCAATCCGTTGGGCTATTCATATAAGTGTCACAAACAGCCCTAGAGTTCGTACTAGAATAACACCTTAAGACACAAATTAACCAAAACACTAATGTCACCTAGATACTCCAATGGCACCTCAAGTATCCGTGGGTATGATTATACAATATGCATCACACAATCTCAGATTCATCTATTCAACCAACACATAGAACCTCAAAGAGTGCCCCAATGTTTCTACCGGAGAATCACGACGAAAATGTGTGCCAACCCCTATGCATAGGTTCATGGGCGGAACTCGCAAGTTGATCACCAAAACATACATCAAGTGAATCACGTGATATCCCATTGTCACCATAGATACGCATGGTAAGACATACATCTAGTGTTCTCAAATCTTTAAAGACTCAAACCAATAAGATAACTTCAAAGGGGAAACTCAATCCATTACAAGAGAGTAGAGGGGGAGAAACATCATAAGGTCCAACTATAATAGCAAAGTTCACGATACATCAATATCGGATCACCTCAAGAAAACAAGAGAGAGAGAGAGATCAAACACATAGCTACTGGTACATACCCTCAATCCCGAGGGAGAACTACTCCCTCCTCGTCATGGAGAGCACCGGGATGATGAAGATGGCCACCAGAGAAGGATTGCCCCCTCCGTCAGGGTGCCGGAACGGGTCTACATTGGTTTTCGGTGGCTACGGAGGCTTCTGGCGGCGGAACTCCCGATCTATTGTGGTCTCCGATCGTTTTAGGGTATATGGATATATAGGCGGAAGAAATACATCAGGGGAGCCACGAGGGGCCCATGAGGGTGGAGGGAGCGCCCAGGGTGTTGGGCGCGCCCCCCTGCCTCATGGCTTCCTCATTGATCCCCCGACGTGCACTCCAAGTCTCCTGTATTGTTTTCTTTCCAAAAGTAAGTTCCGTGAAGTTTTAGGTCAATTGGACACCGTTTGATTTTCCTTTTCTGTGATCCTCTAAAATAAGAAAAAAACAGAAACTGGCACTGGGCTCTGGGTTAATAGGTTAGTCCCAAAAATAATATAGAAGTGCATAATATAGCCCATAATCATCCAAAATAGATAATATAATAGCATGGAACAATAAAAAATTATAGATACGTTGGAGACGTATCAATCACCGCGCCACCTTTTTGGCCACATACCTCGCACGCGACTGTTGCGGGATTTGACTGGATCTTCCGGACCCACACGTCAGCCACTCGGAAGCGGCCTCATATAGAGTGCCAGATCGGGGTTTTGTGCGCAGCGCGTCCCCATTCTCCTCCTTTCTCCTCTGCTTTCTCCGCCATCCCCATCTCCACTCTCAGTGTCGCTGCTCCATTCGAGCTTCGCGTGCAACTATGGGGAAGGAGAAGACGGTGGCCCTGGAGCGCGCAAAGAAGGCGAAGGGGAAGAGGTCCAACCGGGGCGGATCCTCGTCGAGATCCGGCCTGCCGCGTGGCTGGATCTAGGATGACTGGATCTATTCAACGATCAGCCAAGACGACATCGATGATCTGGTCGAGGGGGGGGGGCTGATTCCCCATGAAACGGCGCGGCTTTCGGAAGGAGAGACCGAACCGCATCCGTGAGATGGTGAGTGCGTTCTCCTCGCAACTCATGTTGACCTTGGATTTTCTCTGCCTCCCCATCCTTTCTTCCGGGGATTCTTGAACTTCTTTGGAGCACAACTTCACCACTTCAATCCCAACTCCATCGTATATCTTGCCGCCTATGTGTCCATGTGCGAGAACTTCTTAGCTTGTAGGCCACACTGGGTCTTTTCAAGCACATTTTCACTTGCCGTTCTTAGTCAGTCAAGAAGACCAATCCGAGTGATGAGAGGACGCGCGTGATTCAGATGTGCGGGGGTCTTGGGATTTAGATGAGAAGTAAAAGCATTTTCCTAGCCATGATCCTTCCCGAGTCGGTCCGAGGTTGGGAGTCGACCTGGTTTTATTGCAAAGACCAGCCGACTCCAGGTCAGTCGATCGGGCTCCCTGCTTTTTCCATGGCTCGGGTCGAGAAGCCCTCCGCATTGAAAGTGATCCCAGAGGAGAGAGCGCAGGTGAAGGTGTTGGTCGAGCGGGTGGTCTAGCCCGTCCGGGAGGGCGTGACTGGTATGGATCTGCTGGAGGTATTCCTCAAACAACGCATCCAGCCGCCCCAAGCTCGTGATCATCCAGTGTGGATGTACTCGGGCATTGAGGACACGGTGGAGAAGTGGCTCAGAGGCATCACAGGCAACAAGGATAACCCCAGGGGGTCCAGGAGGGTCGCTCCATTCGACCATTTGCGCCAGCCAGACCAGGTCTGACTTTGGATTACGGAGTACTTTTTTGATTAATCATGTAGCCGCTTGTTGATGATTGACTGTTTTTTTTCTTGTTATCTTTTAGGCTCTTACTGAGATGTATTCAATGCCCAACGGAGAGCAGGAACAGGACTCGGAGGAGGAGGCGAGCGGAGGCGATAGCGGCGAGTGGCACTCGGACGAGGAGAAGGGAGAGGAGAGCGGCGACCCAAGTGATGAAGAAGAGGTCGACTCGCCTCCTCGCAGAGAAAAAAGGGCCAAGCATGCTCACGACCCGGTAAGCCTCCATGACACGGCGGCCGCACCGACTGGGCAGTCTTTGAAACGTCCCCGGACGTCCTCTCCAGTGCCGACTGAGAGGACACCGAAGCAATCTAAAGTTGCACCTCCTCCAGCGCCGAAACCACCTAAGGCTGCATCATCCAAACCGCCGAAGGCTTTGCCCAAGATCAAAGTGGTCATTCCTACTATCTCTGGGTAATAATCTGACCTGATCCTTTGGTTGACTCGGTGTAACAAACGTGACCGACTGAATATTGAAATTTGTAGAGCTGCTACCTCTCGGACTTCCACCCGCCAGTATGAAGACGAGGATATGGAAGATGCAGTCACCTCCAACCCAGGTACAACTCTCGTGATCTTGTCCTTGATTACATGGTCGACTAAATTCTGGTGCCTCATCTAGGATTGACTGATTTCTTTGCAGCCCATCCCAATGTCATTGAACTTCCGGATGATGACGAGGACATGCCGCCGAGGCCTAGGAGGAAGAAGGCAATAGCTGGCAAGACATCCCAGTCGGAACCGGCGGCAGAGCTAGCAGTTCAACAACTCGAAGATGCGAGTAAGTTTTCTCTAACCTTTGCTGACCCAGTGTCGAGTGCATGCCCCACATCGTCGACTGCACCAGTGCTTGCTTCAACCATCCAACTTCATGCCTCGGAGTTCCAAGCCGCTGTATCTGGACCGTCCGTCCCCTTCTTCGCCACTCATCATGTTCCAGAAAGCCAGTCGGACGCCGCTGCGGAGGCCATTCATCAAGCTGGCATAATGATGGAGCGGGTGAAGGCGGTGCACGAAAGCAGTCAGGCTACTTATGACACCAGCGCGGCTCTTCGAGCAAATGTCCAGGTAAGTTGTCTTCTGACTGAACTTGTTCTATTAGGATATGCTACCCGAATATTTCCTTCGCGCAATCTCTCATTGTCTTGCACTTCGAGACTGTACACCCACTGGGCGTTTTGTCATCTTTATTATTTTCACTCTTCCACCCGGCCTGGTCGAGTGGGATCTGAACCAGTGGGGGCACGCTAAGTGCACCCACTAGGTGTAGTCCCCAATACCGCAGTCGACTACTGGCAGTCGGTTTCGGTCTGAGCACTAGTTTCTCCATTTTTTTTCTTTCTTCCACTCGCTCTGGGCTGACCATGTCGAGTGGGATCTGAACCAGTGGGGGCACGCTAAGTGCACCTACTGGGTGTAGTCCCCGAGACCGCGATCGACTGCTGGCAGTCGGTTGGGGTCTGAGTACTTCTTCTTCTTTTTTACACTCGGTCTGGGCGGACCATGTCGAGTGGGATCTGAACCAGTGGGGGCACTCTAAGTGCACCCACTGGGTGTAGTCCCCAAGACTACTGTAGAATGTTTGATTTTGTAGTAGTCTTAAAGTTTTATTCACTTGGAAGTAAATTATCTTTGATCGTGTCTGTTGACATGTCTTTTACTCACTATAGAAATCTTGTGCCCTCATCTCCAAGTTCGCTGAATTTGAGGAAAAGCAGAGGCAACTCAATCTTGACTTGGAGTTGGCCCAACAGAACTTGAAAAAGGCTCAAGATGAAGTTGCTGGTACGAAAGGTAACGACCTGTCGACTGCTTATCTTGACCATCCTACGAGTTATCCCCTCATTCTTCTATTTGATCTAAATGCGTATTTTGCATAGAAAATGAGGCTGGCTCTGGAGAAGAAGGACCTGGACCTTGCGGCTGCACAAAAGGAAGCTCAAGAGAAGACTGCTCTTGCTGACAAAAAGCTGACTTCAGTCGGAGCGCTAGAGGAGGAGATAACCAAGCTGAAGTCGTCTCTTACTGAGTCCAACCAAGAGGCGACTCGTCTGAAGAAGGATAAGGTGGCTCTGAATGACCAACTCGAAAGCATGTCTCGTAGGAGAAACGACTTGGAAGCATATCTGAAGGCCCTCGCCAAGAAGCTCTTTCTTATGCTCGAAGGTACCCCTTTTATCCGACTGCTTTACTGTTTGCAAGTTAGTCCTGGTCAGTCGACTCACTAAATCCTTGAATTTTCAGAATTCTGTCAAGACTTTGAAGAGGAGACTGGACGGATCGAGACAGGCTTGGATCCAATCATTTCTCCAGTCGGTGACGAGGCTGCCATGAATGTGCTTCGACTAGAATCTCGTGTTGCCAGTGTTACCAGCTATCTTGCTCATCTAAAGGTGGCGGTGTCGCGAATTGATGGATCACTCTGGCCAAGGGTAACTCTTCAGAATGATCTCCAGTCTCTGATGACTCGACTTAATGAAGTCCCCGGTCGAGTGCAGGAATGGAAGAGGTCCTCTGCCCGATGCGGTGCTGACGTGGTGTAACACCCCGGATGTAACTTACCCAATATGTACTCCAACTCTTGCCGTTTCCGGCGTTAAGTTATTTTATTTTCTCAGGTTCGGGTCTTTGTCTCCGTGTGTTGTTATCGTTGTCATGTGTCTCATATCATGTCATCATGTGCATTGCATTTGCATGCGTGCTCATCTCATGCATTCGAGCATTTTCCCCATTGTCCGTTTTGCATTCCGGCGCTTCGTTCTCCTCCGGTGGTCATTTTTACCTTTCTTTCATGTGTGGGGATTAAACATTTCCAGATTGGACCGAGACTTGCCAAGCGGCCTTGGTTTACTACCGGTAGACCGCCTGTCAAGTTTCGTACCATTTGGACTTTGTTTGATACTCCAACGGTTAACCGAGGGACCGAAAAGGCCTCGTGTGTGTTGCAGCCCAACACCCTTCCAATTTGGACCAAAACGCACCAAAACCCTCTCCATCATCTAGACCGTTCGATCACGATCGCGTGGCCTAAAACCGCACCTCATTTGGACTCTCCTCGCTCCCTCTATGCCTATATA
>NC_041384.1:417736160-417745840 GCF_002162155.2 Triticum dicoccoides
GTCCTCTCGTTAGTCGCGCCGCCATCGCCCCACATCGCCTGTCCCCGCCGCCGCGCGGCCCGGGAGCCCGGAGCCGGCCCTCCTGGCCCGCGACCTCGACCGGCCGCCGCCTCAGGCGCGCGCCCGCGCCGCCCTCCGCCCCGCTCCGCCTCAAGCCCGCTCCGGCCGCCGCTCGTCTCCGGCGAAGCTCGCCGCCGCCCGCCGAGCTCGCGCCGCTCCGGCCGCCGCCTCCAAGCTCGCCGCGGTCGCTGCCCCGTCGTCAATTTTCTCCGGCCGGAGTCCTCAAGTCCGGCGACGTCCTGAGCTCCTTCCTCGACAGATCCGGCCGCCCCCGTCTCACTCCGGCGAACAGGGACCTCTCCGGCGAACCTCGTAAAGCGTGCACGATCTGGATCTAGATCTGGGATATTTGCCTCGGTTGACTTTTTATCCCTAACCCTAGTTCATGTTGCCTTGTTTATCGTGCCGTAACTTTGCATCTGTAACTCCGTTTTGGGCATTTAGCATATCAAAATGTTCGTCTCAGATAGTACATCATTTCATTCCATTAAATCATTTTCATTTGAGTTCATATTGATGCAAGAAATGCTGTTAGAAGAGTGCTACTTGAGATAATTATCAGATCTGCTGCTCCATTTAGATATTTCTCATTTTTGCCATGATTATTGTGTGCATGATATGACCTGGAGATCTTGCATATGTTTTGTTAAGGGTTTTGCCATCTTTCCAGAGGTGCAACCCATGTATTTTTGTGATGTGTGTGGTGACTAGCGCAAGCTTGCAAAGTGAGGCACTTGGTAATGCTGATTTCAGGGACTTTGCATTTCCACTAAGTCCTTGAGATGATTATCTCATATTGCCATATGTTCATGTTGTTTCCTAGTGATCCGTGCCTCTTTTGAGGATGATCAGTAAGGATGTTTTGGTAATCTTATAGTGCTCTATCCATCCATGTCTTTGTTTGAAATTATGGAGCACCCTAGCTTGAGTCAATCGAGCTCTACTTTTGCTACTTCGTGAATCTGGGCAGATTGTCTACTTGTTAGCGATTTTGCCGATGATGTTGTAGTTGATCCGTGCATGCTATGATATTGTTCTTGCTATGTCTAGCTTTAATTTTGTGTATTCTTGATGGGTGTATGCTTATATTGTCATGATTTGCTCTGTAGTGAGTGGATCGAGCTCGTTAACATGCCTACTTGATATCTGTTTCAGCATACTCCAGTTTTCACTAAGTCTGAGAACTGATTATGTTTTTGCCATGTTCACATGCTTGCAATTGTAATTTCTGATCCCTTTTGGCTCAAGGTCACTAAGGGACTTTTGTTAAGCTCTTTGAGTAGCTCCATGCCATGCTTTACTTTGCAATGTTCAGGTCCTGTAGCATGTAGTTTTGTTGCTCCAAAGAGTGCTACCTGATCTGAAATTCCAGGCAAGTGTTAATTTCACTAAGTCTGAAATCTGTTTGCCATATGCATTTTTGCCATGCTTGTTTGAACCTGTTAATGGATGAATTGGCCGTAGCTCAGTGCTATACTTTTGTTAAGCATCTTGAATGCACCCCTACCATGTATTTTGTTGCCATGTTTGGGTGCTGTAGCATGTTCATCCCATTGCATTTAGATGGCTACTTGCTGTAAATCGCAGACCGGTGTCATATTTGAATCGCTTGCCATTTCCAAACCGTAGCTCCGATTCCGGCGTTCTTTATATCGTTTTCAAGAGATTTCATCTCATCTTTCCAGTGGCACACTTGGATTTCCAAGTTGAGGCCAGATTCATGCATTCCTTGTCAAATCTTGCATATGCATCCCGCATCGCATCCCGCATAGCATACCATCCTTGCATCATATTGTTTGATCCTCGCACGTGGTTGATTGTGTTCCGTTTGCTTGTTTGTCTTGTTTGGGTAGAGCCGGGAGACGAGTTCACTAACGAGGAGCCCGTTGAGTTTGCTTTCGAGGACCCAGTCAACTCTGACAACTTTGCAGGCAAGATGATCATACCCTCGAAATCACTACTATCTTTGCTATGCTAGATTGCTCGCTCTTTTGCTATGCCAATGCTATGATGCCTACCACTTGCTTGCAAGCCTCCCAAATTTCCATGTCAAACCTCTAACCCACCATGTCCTAGCAAACCGTTGATTGGCTATGTTACCGCTTTGCTCAGCCCCCTCTTATAGCGTTGCTAGTTGCAGGTGAAGATTGGAGAGCGTTCCTTGTTGGAACATTATTTACTTGTTGGGATATCATTATATTGCCATGTTATCTTAATGCATCTATATACTTGGTAAAGGGTGGAAGGCTCGGCCTCTCGCCTAGTGTTTTGTTCCACTCTTGCCGCCCTAGTTTCCGTCATATCGGTGTTATGTTCCAGGATTTTGCGTTCCTTACGCGGTTGGGTTATAATGGGAACCCCTTGATTGTTCGCCTTGATTAAAGCTTTTCCAGCAATGCCCAACCTTGGTTTTACCATTTGCCACCTAGCCTCTTTTTCCCTTGGGTTTCCGGAGCCTGAGGGTCATCTTATTTTAGCCCCCCCGGGCCAGTGCTCCTCTGAGTGTTGGTCCGAACTAGAGTCCTGTGCAGCGCCCCCTCGAGGAAACTCGAGGTTTGGTTTTAGTTGTATGGAGAGCTCATCTGAGTGTGCCCTGAAAACGAGATATGTGCTGCTCCTATCGGGATTTGTCGGCACATTCAGGCGGTGTTGCTGGTTTTGTTTTAACTTGTCGAAGTGTCTTGAAGAACCGAGGTATCGAGTCTGATCGGAACGTCTCGGGAGGAGGTCTATTCCTTTGTTTACCGTGAGAGCTTGTCATGGGCTAAGTTGGGACTCCCCTACAGGGATTTGAACTTTCAAAAGCCATGCCCGCGGTTATGGGCAGATGGGAATTTGTTAATGTTCGGTTGTAGATAACTTGAAACTTAACTTAATTAAAATGAATCAACTGAGTGTGTTACCGTGATGGCCTCTTCTCGGCGGAGTCCGGGAAGTGGACACGGTGTTGGAGTAATGTTTGCGCAGGTTGCTCTCTAGTTTCTCGCTCGCGCTTTGCCTCCTCTTCTCGCCCTCTTTTGCGAATAGGTTAGCCACCATATATGCTAGTCACTTGCTGCAGCTCCACATATTTACCTTGCCTTACCTTTTAAGCTTAAATAGTCTTGATCGCGAGGGTGCGAGATTGCTGAGTCCCTGTGGCTCACAAATTACTATTACACCAGATGCAGGGCCTGACGATTCCGCTCCAGGTGACGCGCTCGAGCTCAAGTGGGAGTTCGACGAGGACTCTCAGCGATACTATGTTTCCTTTCCTGATGATCGGTAGTGGTGCCAAGTTGGGGGTGATCGGGACCGTGTCGCATGTTGGGTTGTCTTTTATTTTGGCGTCGTAGTCGGGCCATGAGTGTTTGGATGATGTAATGTTATTTATGTACTTTGATTGACGTGGCGAGTATAAGCCAACTATGTTATCTCCCCCTTTTATTATCTATATTACATGGGATGTTGTGAAGATTGCTTGACTTGCGACATATGCCTTCAATGCGATTATGTCTCTAAGCCGTGCCTCGACACGTGGGAGCTATAGTCGCATCGAGGGTGTTACAAGTTGGTAATCAGAGCCTTCCCCGACCTTAGGAGCCCCATTGCTTGATCGTTTTTAGCAGCCAAGTTGTGTCTAGAAAAATGTTTTGAGTCATCTAGCAATTATATATCGGAGAGTTTAGGAATTCTTTTTACTTCCCAGTCTCCTCATCGCTCTGGTAAAGCATCCTGACATAGAGTTTTGACTCTTCTCTTCTCAAATTTCACTAAAAAAAATTTTAGAATCACGCGGGTATCTTGGAATCGTTCCGATGGTTTTATGACGAGAACATTGTCTTGGTGCCTCCTGTCAGGGGTTTTGTGGAAGTGTCCCGGGGAGTTGAGCTCTGAGGTGTGGTCGTCATAATTTTATCGTTGCAGTTCTGGAATACCTGAGTTTAGTACGCCGACATTGAAAATCCACTTTATGCAGTTCGTTGGTGAGATAACCTCGACGCCACCCAGTACTGGGGCGGGAGTTCGGGAGTATCGCCATAACTTGTATAACGGATGCTTTTCGAAGGTTGAGGTAGATGGTTTCCGAAGTTTTTTCTTGGTTATGTGTTGAAGGATGGATACAGCTGGATGTAGGATTTGCTAGTTTGTGTGAGATATTATGCTTCCCCTATATCCCCAACACCTGATTGCATAACCGGAAAGGTTCGGGAGTTTCATAGGTGGGAATTCTTGTAGCTCTAGTTCTTCTTCCACAGATATTGGTTTGAGATTGGGATTTCTTACCGATTATTTGTTCTTGATCCGTACCTTGTTGATTTATTTCTCTACCTAAATTCTACGTGGCCTCTCAATTTATGGATATGTGACCATTTCAAGAGGAATGCATTCGTTCATTTTGTTCGGATGTGAAGACTATATGTTGCAATTTTCATTCCGTTGGATTCAGCTTCATTTTATCTGTCTATGTGCTAACGGTGGTCAACCTCTTCAGGATGGCTCCTCCAACGTGCACTACTCCGAATCCTGATCCGCCACCACTTCCACCTCCTCCGGAGGCATGGCAAGCTGTGATGGCCGCAACCAATGCAAACACACAGTTGATCATGCAAATTCTTCAAGAGCGAAATCAAGGCAACCAAGGGAACCAAGGCAACAATCAGAATCACTTTGCTACACTCAACCAGTTCCTTGCTAATGGGCCGAAGACTTTCAGCAATTGTGTTGAGGCAACCGATGCTGACGATTGGCTTGTGAATCTGTGCAAGAATTTTGAGTGCAGTAACCTCAGGCCTGAGGACTTTGTCAAGTTTGCTTCATTCCAACTCAAAGATCAAGCTGCAGAATGGTTCCAGCAGTACAAGGATTCCAGATGTGGACGTGTGATCACTTGGGATGAATTCCGTCAAGATTTCAGAGCTCACCGTATCCCTCAGAGCATGGTTGAAAGAAAGCGTGAGGAATTCCGCAACCTGAAGCAAGGCTCTTTGTCTGTCTATGACTACAACAAGTTGTTTCAGAAGCTCGCCTGCTTTGCTAAGCAGGACGTCCCTGACGAGAAGAGCATGATATACCAGTTCAGGGGTGGTCTCAGAGAAGAAATTCAGCTAGCTCTTGTTCTCTTTGAGCCCTTGAGGTACGATGAGTTCTACAACATGGCACTGAAGCAAGAGGCTGCTCAATTGAGGTGTGATGCTTCCAAGAAGCGAGTCAGAGATGCTACTCCTTCTTGCTCTACTTAAGTGGCCAAGCAACAGAAGTATTGGCTTCCTCCTCCTCCGTTCCGTCAGCCGTATCAGCAGAAGAGCAAAGGTGGCAGTGGATCTTCCCACCCACCCAACCCTAGCTTTCAGAACAAGACTTCGTCTCAAGCTCCAAGATCGAGTGCTCCGTACCACCGTCCGCTTTCAGAGGTCACATGCAACAAGTGCCAACAGAAGGGTCACTATGCCAACAAGTGTCTCAACCAGAGGCGACTTCCTCCTCCTCCTGTGAGATCGGCAAGTACAGCTATGGTCAAGCATAACACCAAGCATGCCAAGGTCAACTTGATGAATGCAGCTCAGGCAGAGGATTCGTCAGATGTCATCATGGGTAACCTTCCTGTTAACGATATCCCTGCAAAAGTACTTTTTGACACTGGTGCATCGCATTGTTTCATTTCCAAACCTTTTGCATCAAAGTTTGAGTGCGATTATCAGTATCTGCAAAATTCCTTGCAAATCGTGTCACCGGGCAAGCAAATGACAGCTAATTTCTGCGTCCCGGATATTACTATCACGTTGGGTGACTACAAGTTCCTTTCTTCCCCAATGGTTCTTGGTAACTCGAATATTGATCTTATTCTCAGAATGGATTGGCTTTCTAAGCACAAGGCGCATCTTGATTGTGCAGCCAGGCAGATTCAATTGACTCATTCGACTGAGGATGTAATTGTCTTTGCCGCTCGTGATAATACCATCCGTCTGTTTTCTCTCAATGAGAAGGGTGAACTCGATGCTATCTCGCAAATTCCAGTCGTTTGCGAATATCAACATGTCTTTCCAGAAGAGCTTCCAGGAATGCCTCCGCACCGGCCAGTTGAATTCGTCATTGATCTTGAGCCCGGCACGGAACCTGTGTGCAAGCGTCCTTACAAGCCCGGACCTGAAGAGTTGAAGGAGTTGAAGAAGCAACTCGATATTCAAGAAAGAATAGGTCTCATCCGGCCTAGTTCTTCTCTGTGGGGTTGTGGTGTTCTTTTTGTGAAGAAGAAGGATGGAATGGACCGACTTTGTGTTGATTACCGTCCGTTGAACAAGAAGACCATCAAGAACAAATATCCACTTCCCAACATCAATGAGCTGTTTGAACAACTCAAAGGTGCCCAAGTATTCTCCAAGCTTGATCTCCGTATGGGTTATCATCAGATTCGAATCCGTGAGCAAGATATTCCCAAGACGGCTTTCAGGACAAGCTATGGTTCATATGAATACACTGTCATGTCTTTTGGCCTCGTCAACGCTCCTCCGACGTTCTCTCGCATGATGAACTTCATCTTCAACGCCTACACCAATGACTTAGTTTTGGTCTATCTCGACGACATTCTGGTTTTCTCCAAGAACAAGGAAGATCATGCCAAGCACTTGCGTTTGGTGCTCGATAAGTTGAGGGAACACAAGTTCTACGCCAAGTTCTCCAAGTGCGAATTTTGGCTCGATGAGGTTCTTTATCTTGGCCATATCATCTCTGCCAAGGGCATTGCGGTGAATCCTGAGAAGGTGTCTGCAATTGTGAATTGGGAACCTCCTCAGAATGTGAAGCAACTCTGCAGTTTCCTCGGTCTCGCAAGTTATTGCCGAAGATTCGTTGAAAACTTTTCTAAGATCGCGAAGCCTCTCTCAAATCTTCTTCAGAAGCACGTCAAGTACGTTTGGTCTCTGGAGTGTGACATTGCTTTCAACACTTTGAAAGATAAATTGATCACTGCTCCAGTTCTGAGTCCGCCTGATGAATCCAGGCCGTACGAGGTCTTTTGTGATGCCTCTCTCCAAGGTCTTGGCGCAGTGTTGATGCAAGAGAAGAAAGTTGTTGCTTATACCTATCGCCAGTTGAAGCCTAATGAGAAGAACTACCCCACTCATGATCTCAAGTTGGGGCAGTTGTGCGTGCGCTTTTGACTTGGAGACATCTCTTATTGGGAAGAAAAGTGGACATTTTCACTGATCACAAGAGTCTCAAGTACATCTTCACTCAGCCTAATCTCAACCTCAGACAAACTCGATGGGTCGAAATGATTCAAGAGTATAATCCGAGTATCGAGTATACTCCAGGAAAGGCCAATGTGATTGCTGATGCATTGAGCAGAAAGGCTTATTGCAACAGTCTGATTCTTAAGCCTTATCAACCCGAGCTTTGTGAAGCTTTCCGCAAACTTAATCTGCAAGTTGTTCCTCAAGGTCTCCTCGCCAACCTTCAAGTCTCTCCTACCTTGGAAGACCATACTCGCCAAAATCAGCTTCTTGATGCTATGGTGAAAAAGGTGAAGATTGGGATTGCCAAGAGCCAACCCAAGTACAAATGCTACCGCCTTGATGACAAGGATACTCTCTTCTTCGAGGTTGTACCCAAAGGTGACCTCCGTAAAGTGATCATGAACGAGGCTCACAATTCTCTCCTCTCCATCCACCCTGGGAGTACGAAGATGTATCAGGACCTCAAGCAGGCTTATTGGTGGACTCGAATGAAGCGCGAGATTGCTCAATTCGTGAATGAGTGTGATGTCTGCAGAAGAGTGAAGGCAGAACACCAAAGGCCAGCTGGTCTCCTCCAACCTCTTGCCATTCCAGAATGGAAGTTTGACCACATTGAAATGGACTTCATAACTGGGTTTCCAAAGTCCAAGCGTGGCAATGATGCTATATTTGTTGTCATCGACAAACTCACCAAAGTGGCTCACTTTCTGCCTATCAAAGAGTCAATCACTGCATCTCAATTGGCGGAACTCTATACCTCTCGAATTGTCTCTCTACACGGTATTCCACAAGTGATCTCTTCAGACCATGGTAGCATCTTTACCTCCAAGTTTTGGGATTCGTTTCAGAAGGCCATGGGCACCAACATCCGCTTCAGCACAGCTTTCCATCCTCAAACTAGCGGTCAAGTCGAGCGTGTCAACCAGATTCTTGAAGATATTCTCAGGGCTTGTGTGATCTCCTTTGGCATGAAGTGGGAGGATTGTCTTCCATATGCTGAATTCTCCTACAACAACAGTTTTCAAGCAAGTTCGGGCAAGGCCCCATTTGAAATTCTATATGGCAGGAAGTGCCGTACCCCTCTCAACTGGTCTGAAACCGGTGAACGTCAGCTTCTTGGAAATGACTTAATCACAGAGGCAGAGGAAATGTGCAAAGTCATTCGAGATAACCTCAAAGCAGCCCAATCCTGCCAGAAGAGCTACTATGATAGTAAGCACCGTGATTTGGCTTTCGAGATCGAAGATCATGTTTACCTCCGCGTCTCTCTTATGAAAGGTACTCGTCACTTTGTTATCAAAGGGAAGCTTGCCCCCAGATACGTGGGACCTTTCAAGATTGTCAGAAAGAGAGGCGATCTCGCCTATCAACTCGAGCTTCCTTCAAACTTTGCAAATGTTCATGATGTGTTCCATGTCTCTCGGCTCCGAAAGTGCTTCAAGACTCCTGACCGCACCGTCAACTTCGAGGACATTGAGCTCCAAGAAGATCTCTCTTATCGTGAGCACCCAGTTGCTATTCTCGAAGAGACTGAACGCAAGACTCGCAACAAGTCAATCAAATTTCTCAAAGTCAAGTGGTCACACCGTTCCGACCGTGAAGCTACCTGGGAACACGAGGATCACCTCCGTTATGAATAACCGGCGTTCGTTCAGTCCTAGATCTCGGGACAAGATCCTTTCCTAGTGGTGGAGTGTTGTAACACCCCGGATGTAACTTACCCAATATGTACTCCAACTCTTGCCGTTTCCGGCGTTAAGTTATTTTATTTTCTCGGGTTCGGGTCTTTGTCTCCGTGTGTTGTTATCGTTGTCATGTGTCTCATATCATGTCATCATGTGCATTGCATTTGCATACGTGTTCATCTCATGCATTCGAGCATTTTCCCCGTTGTCCGTTTTGCATTCCGGCGCTTCGTTCTCCTCCGGTGGTCATTTTTACCTTTCTTTCGTGTATGGGGATTAAACATTTCCGGATTGGACCGAGACTTGCCAAGAGGCCTTGGTTTACTACCGGTAGACCGCCTGTCAAGTTTCGTACCATTTGGACTTCGTTTGATACTCCAACGGTTAACCGAGTGACCGAAAAGGCCTCGTGTGTGTTGCAGCCCAACACCCTTCCAATTTTGACCAAAACCCACCAAAACCCTCTCCATCATATAGAGCGTTCGATCACGATTGCGTGGCCGAAAACCGCACCTCATTTGGACTCTCCTAGCTCTCTCTATGCCTATATAAAGACACCCCCCCATTTCAATTCCCGCATCTTCTTCCCCTAACCTAGCTCCTCTTCCACCGCCGCGCCGAACACAATCCGCGCCGACGAACATGTCCGGTTAGCCGCCGCTGCCACGTGGCGTCCTCTCGTTGGTCGCGCCGCCATCGCCCCACATCGCCTGTCCCTGCC
>NC_041384.1:417746086-417799301 GCF_002162155.2 Triticum dicoccoides
TCCGGCGACGTCCTGAGCTCCTTCCTCGACAGATCCGGCCGCCCCTGTCTCACTCCGGCGAACAGGGACCTCTCCAACGAACCTCATAAATCGTGCACGATCTGGATCTAGATCTGGGATATTTACCTCGGTTGACTTTTTATCCCTAACCCTAGTTCATGTTGCCTTGTTTATCGTGCCGTACCTTTGCATCTGTAACTCCGTTTTGGGCATTTAGCATATCGAAATGTTCGTATCAGAGAGTACATCATTTCATTCCATTGCATCATTTTCATTTGAGTTCATCTTGATGCCCGAAATGCTGTTAGAAGAGTGCTACTTGAGATAATTGTCAGATCTGCTGCTCCATTTAGATATTTGTCATTTTTGCCATGATTATTGTGTGCATGATATGACCTGGAGATCTTGCATATGTTTTGTTAAGGGTTTTGCCATCTTTCCAAAGGTGCAACCCATGTATTTCTGTGATGTGTGTGGTGACTAGCCCAAGCTTGCAAAGTGAGGCACTTGGTAATGCTGATTTCAGGGACTTAGCATTTCCACTTAGTCCTTGAGCTGTTTATCTCATATTGCCATATGTTCATGTCGTTTCCTAGTGATCCGTGCCTCTTTTGAGGATGATCAGTAAGGATGTTTTGTTAATCTTGTAGTTCTCTATCCATCCATGTCTTTGTTTGCAATTATGGAGCACCCTAGCTTGAGTCAATCGAGCTCTACTTTTGCTACTTCGTGAATCTGGGCAGATTGTCTACTTGTTAGCGATTTTGCCGATGATGTTGTAGTTGATCCGTGCATGCTATGCTATTGTTCTTGCCATGTCTACCTTGTATTTTGTGTATTCTTTATGGGTGTATGCTTATATTGTCATGACTTGCTCTGTAGTGAGTGCATCGAGCTCGTTAACATGCCTACTTGATATCTGTTTCAGCATGCTCCAGTTTTCACTAAGTCTGAGAACTGATTATGTTTTTGCCATGTTCACATGCTTGCAATTGTAATTTCTGATCCTTTTTGGCTCAAGGTCACTAAAGGACTTTTGTTAAGATGTTTGAGTAGCTCCATGCGATGCTTTACTTTTCCATGTTCAGGTCCTGTAGCATGTAGTTTTGTTGCTCCAAAGAGTGCTACCTGATCTGAAATTCCAGGCAAGTGTTAATTTCACCAAGTCTGAAATCTATTTGCCATATGCATTTTTGCCATGCTTGTTTGAACCTGTTAATGGATGAATTGGCCGTAGCTCAGTGCTAGACTTTTGTTAAGCATCTTGAATGCACCCCTACCATGTATTTTGTTGCCATGTTTGGGTGTTGTAGCATGTACATCTCATTGCATTTAGATGGCTACTTGCTGTAAATCGCAGACCGGTGTCATATTTGAATCGCTTGCCATTTCCAAACCGTAGCTCCGATTCCGGCATTCTTTATATACTTTTCAAGAGATTTCATCTCATCTTTCCAGTGGCACACTTGGATTTCCAAGTTGAGGCCAGATTCATGCATTCCTTGTCAAATCTTGCATATGCATCCCGCATCGCATCCCGCATAGCATACCATCCTTGCATCATATTGTTTGATCCTTGCACGTGGTTGATTGTGTTCTGTTTGCTTGTTTGTCTTGTTTGGGTAGAGCCGGGAGACGAGTTCGCTAACGAGGAGCCCGTTGAGTTTGCTTTTGAGGATCCAGTCAACTCTGACAACTTTGCAGGCAAGATGATCATACCCTCAAAATCACTACTATCTTTGCTATGCTAGATTGCTCGCTCTTTTGCTATGCCAATGCTACGATGCCTACCACTTTCTTGCAAGCCTCCCAAATTTCCATGTCAAACCTCTAACCCACCATGTCCTAGCAAACCGTTGATTGGCTATGTTACCGCTTTGCTCAGCCCCCTCTTATAGCGTTGCTAGTTGCAGGTGAAGATTGGAGAGCGTTCCTTGTTGGAACATTATTTACTTGTTGGGATATCACTATATTGCCATGTTATCTTAATGCATCTATATACTTGGTAAAGGGTGGAAGGCTCGGCCTCTCGCCTAGTGTTTTGTTCCACTCTTGCCGCCCTAGTTTCCGTCATATCGGTGTTATGTTCCAGGATTTTGCGTTCCTTACGCGGTTGGGTTATAATGGGAACCCCTTGATAGTTCGCCTTGATTAAAGCTTTTCCAGCAATGCCCAACCTTGGTTTTACCATTTGCCACCTAGCCTCTTTTTCCCTTGGGTTTCCGGAGCCCGAGGGTCATCTTATTTTGCCCCCCCCCCTGGGCCAGTGCTCCTCTGAGTGTTGGTCTGAACTAGAGTCCTGTGCAGCGCCCCCTTGGGGAAACTCGAGGTTTGGTTTTAGTTGTATGGAGAGCTCATCTGAGTGTTCCCTGAGAACGAGATATGTGTAGCTCCTATCGGGATTTGTCGGCACATTCGGGCAGTGTTGCTGGTTTTGTTTTAACTTGTCGAAGTGTCTTGAAGAACCGAGGTACCAAGTCTGATCGGAACGTCTCGGGAGGAGGTCTATTCCTTCGTTGACCTTGAGATCTTGTCATGGGCTAAGTTGGGACTCCCCTGCAGGGATTTTAACTTTCGAAAGCCGTGCCCGCGGTATGGGCAGATGGGAATTTGTTAATGTCTGGTTGTAGATAACTTGAACCTTAACTTAATTAAAATGAATCAACTAAGTGTGTTACCGTGATGGCCTCTTCTCGGCGGAGTCCGGGAAGTGGACACGGTGTTGGAGTAATGTTTGCGCAGGTTGCTCTCTAGTTTCTCGCTCGCGCTTTGCCTCCTCTTCTCGCCCTCTTTTGCGAATAGGTTAGCCACCATATATGCTAGTCGCTTGCTGCAGCTCCACATATTTACCTTTCCTTACCTTTTAAGCTTAAATAGTCTTGATCGCGAGGGTGCGAGATTGCTGAGTCCCTGTGGCTCACAGATTACTATTACACCAGATGCTGGGCCTGACGATTCCGCTCCAGGTGACACGCTTGATCTCAAGTGGGAGTTCGACGAGGACTCTTAGTGATACTATGTTTCCTTTCTTGATGATCAGTAGTGGTGCCAAGTTGGGGGTGATCGGGACCGTGTCGCATGTTGGGTTGTCTTTTATTTTGGCGCCGTAGTCGGGCCATGAGTGTTTGGATGATGTAATGTTATTTATGTACTTTGATTGATGTGGTGAGTGTAAGCCAACTATGTTATCTCCCCCTTTTATTATCTATATTACATGGAATGTTGTGAAGATTGCCTGACTTGCGACATATGCCTTCAATGCGATTATGTCTCTAAGTCGTGCCTCGACACGTGGGAGCTATAGTCGCATTGAGGGTGTTACACGTGGCTCTGTCTCTAGTCAGGGTCCACTGCAAAGAAGCTCGAGAAGAGAAGCTGGCAACAAAAAAGGTCTCCAACACCAAAAGGCACGACTTCCAATCCTTCATGGAGACTTTCATTGCTGCTGCCACTCAGATCACGGATGGGATTGATTTGGATGAGTTCGTTGAGCCTGCAAGCCCTCCTCCTGCTGAGTGAACAAACTCGATACGTGAACTTGCTTTAAATTTGCCTCGGAATGCCGAGTGATTTTTGTAACCGTTAAACTCCTTCGGGCCTGATGCTCGAGCACTTTTATTTTAGTCCTGAAACTTTTGTGGTTTTATCTGAACTTGGTTTATCTTCTGCATGTACTTGTGTTTGCCTTCGAGTGGAACTTATTCTTCACTCAGAATATTTCTTGAGATGCAGCTCTGAGGGAGATACCCAAGTCGACCTGCGCCTCGCCATCCTTGCGGATAGGGATGGAGCGCACATTGTGCTTGTGGCACAACTCCGAGGAGAAAGTTGCAATCCACCTGCACCTTGTCATCCTTGTGGATAGCGATGGAGCGCACATTGTACTTGTGGCGCAGCTCCGAAGAGAAGGTTGCAATCGACCTGCACCTCGTCATCCTTACGGATAGGGATGGAGCGCATGTTGTACTTGTGGCGCAGCTCCGAGGAGAGAGTTGCAGTCGACCTGCATCTCGTTGTCTTAGGCGAGTACTAGACTACAGCTAAGCCCCCGAGTGTGAGGTTTGCTCATCACTCGGTAGGATTTTTAATACTAAGGTGAGTACTGGACTGCAGCTAAGCCCCCGAGTGTGAGGTTTGCTCATCACTCGGTAGGATTTTTAAAACTTAGGCGAGTACTGGACTGCAGCTAAGCCCTCGAGTGTGAGGTTTGCTCATCACTCGGTAGGATTTTAATACTTAGGCGAGTACTGGACTGCAGCTAAGCCCTCGAGTGTGAGGTTTGCTCATCACTCGGTAATATTTTTAACACTTAGGCGAGTACTGAACTGCAGCTAAGCCCACGAGTGTGAGGTTTTCTCACCACTCGGTAGGATTTTTGAAACTTAGGCGAGTACTGGACTGCAGCTAAGCCCCCGAGTGAGGGACTTGCTCACCACTCGGTAGGATTTTTTTAAACTTAGGCGAGTACTGGACTGCAGCTAAGCCCCCGAGTGAGAGACTTGCTCACCACTCGGTAGGATTTTTGAAACTTAGGCGAGTACTGGACTGCAGCTAATCCCCCGAGTGAGAGGCTTGCTCATCACTCGGTAGGATTTTTTAAACTTAGGCGAAACGGATTCGCAGCTAAGACGCCGAGTGAGAGGCTTGCTCATCACTCGGTAGGATTTTTTTTAAACTTAGGCGAAACGGATTCGTAGCTAAGCCACCCACTGGGGGATTTCAGAAACAAACATAAGCAATCGACAATCACTTTAGAAGACTGTAAAACTCTTGTCTTTGATAAAAAGACTACAAATGTGCTTCTTAGTACATCTCAACATACTGAGTGCTTAAGTATAAAAGGGGCGGAGTAGTTCCGCATTCCAAGTGCGCGGCTCGTCTTTCTTGTGCTCGACGTTGTAGAGGTGGTATGCTCCATTGTGGAGCACTCTGGTGACAACGAAGGGGCCTTCCCAAGCAGGAGCAAGCTTGTGTGGTTTATGCTGATCCACTCGGAGAACCAAGTCTCCTTCTTGAAATGCTTGACCTCTCATGTTTTTGGCATGGAATCGACGCAGGTCTTGCTGATAGATGGTTGACCGGATCAAGGCCATATCTCTTTCTTCTTCCAGGAGATCAACTGCATCTTGCCGTGCCTGTTCTGCTTCTGCTGCTGAGAAAAGCTCGACTCGGGGAGCATTATGGAGCAAGTCACTTGGAAGTATAGCTTCAGCTCCATAAACCAAGGAAAAAGGAGTTCTGCCAGTCGCCCGATTGGGAGTTGTCCTGAGTCCCCACAACATTAATGGAAGTTCATCGGCCCAGGCTCCTGCTGTGTGTTTGAGATCATGCATCAGTCGAGGTTTCAGTCCTTTGAGAATCAATTCATTTGCTCTTTCAGCTTGTCCATTCGACTGGGGGTGGGCGACCGAAGCATAGTCAACTCGAGTACCTTGAGAAGCACAGAAGGCTCTGAACTCATCAGAATTGAAGTTCGACCCGTTGTCAGTGATGATGCTGTGTGGAACACCATATCTGAATGTTAACTCTCTGATCAAACTGACAGCAGTGCTGGCTTCAAGGTTTTTGATAGGCTTGGCTTCGATCCATTTGGTGAAAATTCATTATATAATCTCCCATAGGTTTTAACCACTGTACCACGGCAAAATCCTCTGTTCTTGTTTTGAGCTGTTTTATCGTAGATCTAGATCTCTATGACGTCCCCAAGTGCTCCGAAGGACAAGTTCATCAAGAAGGTCATCAAGCCCTACCTTGTGGAGGTGCTGCAAAACCATCAAACCATCGAGATGCATGAGGGGGTGCTGCACATCCGCGATGTTCAAGGGCCAAGGAAGGCCGGTATAGGATCGAAAGTAGGTCTAGAGAGGAGGGGGGTGATTAGACTACTTGACCAAATAAAAATCTAACATTTTCCCAATTTTAAGTGTTGGCAGATTTTAGCAACATAGCACAAGTCAAGCAATCAACCTACACATGCAGTTCTAAGAGTGTAGAAGCGGAAAGTAAAACATTGCATATGAAGGTAAAGGGAAGGGTTTGGAGGAGGCAAATGCAATATAGACACAGAGATTTTTGGCGTGGTTCCGATAAGTGGTTATATCGTACATCCATGTTGATGGAGACTTTAACCCACAAAGGGTAATGGTTGCGTGAGTCCACGGAGGGCTCCACCCACGAAGGGTCCATGAAGAAGCAACTTTGTCTATCCCACCATGTCCATCTCCCACGAAGGACTTGCCTCACTCGGGTAGATCTGCATGAAGTAGGCAATCTCCTTACCTTTACAAACTTCTTGGTTCAACTCCACAATCTTGCTGGAGGCTCCCAAGTGACACCTAACCAATCTAGGAGACACCACTCTCCAAAAGGTAATAGATGGTGTGTTGATGATGAACTCCTTGCTCTTGTGCTTCAAATGATAGTCTCCCCAACACTCAACTCTCTCTCACACAGATTTGGCTATGGTGGAAAGATGATTTGAGTGGAAAGCAACTTGGGGAAGGCTAGATCAAGATTCTTGTGGTTGATTGGAATATCTTGGTCTCAACACATGAGCATGTGGTTCTCTCTCAGAAAATGAGTAGTGGAAGTGTAGGCACCTTCTGATGGCTCTCTCTCAAATGGAGAAGGGGTGGAGGGGTATATATAGCCTCCACACAAAATCCAACAGTTACACACATTTGACCCAACTCGGTCAGACTGAATAGAAGAACTCGGTGAGAGTGTGACTGATTCAGTTCAAATGTGAACGTTAGGAATCTCGGTGGGACCGACAGGAACAACTTGATGGGACTGATGTGCAAGGGCTAGGGCAAAACCTCATCTCCGTGAGACCGATTGCTTGAACTCGGTGAGACCGATTTCAGCAAAGAGCAAACAAAGAGTTGGTCAAGCAAACTCGGTGGGACCGGTTGTTCATTTCGGTGAGACCAAAATGTTACAAATGGAAACAAAGAGCTTGCAAGGCCATCTCGGTGAAACTGAGATCGGTATCGGTGTGACCGAATTGTCTAGGGTTTCTGGCAGTGTAGGTCAAATGAACTCGGTGGCGCCGGATAGATCAAATCGGTGGGGCCGAGTTTGACTTTGAGTTTTGTAAGAAAATTGGAAATGAGAAAGTGGCTGAGGGTTTTGGAGCAATATCACTAAGAACTCTGAGCAAGTAGACCATTAAGCAACACCTCATCCCCTTTTAATAGTATTGGCTTTCCTATGGACTCAATGTGATCTTGGATCACTAAAATAGAAATGAAGAGTCTTGAGCTTTTGCCAATCAATGTCCTTATCAATTTTAGGGGTCCACATTTCTAGTCCATGCCATGCCAATCATTGAACTTTCTAAAATATTCAACTTGAATGGATATTAGTCCAATGAGCTATATGTTGTTATGAATTGCCAAAACCACCCGGGGATTAGTTGCACTTTCAATCCCCCCCTTATTGGTAATTGATGATGTTGAGGAAAACAAACTGGGGTATACGTTTTCCCCTGACTCGTGCACGAACAAGCCAAGGCCAAGGCAAGATGCATAAGAAACCAAGAGCATCGAAGGATCAACATGCAGATCAGAGGGACCAAGATCAAACCAGAGAAGCAGGATAATCGCCAAGAGAAAACCTGTAATGCCCCGGATGTAACATTCCATAATTGTAACTCTAACTCTTGCCATTTCCAGCTATGTGATATGTTATTTCCTCCGTGCTTGGGTTTTGTCCTCGATTTTGCATTTTTTCAGGTCATGCATTTCATCTCATGTCATCATGTGCATCTCATTTGCATTCGTGTTCGTCTCATGCATCCAGTCATTTTCCCCGTTGTCCGTTTCGGAATCCGACACTCCCACATACACCCGTTGCGCCTCTAAGATCTCGTTTCATGAGCGGGAGAAAAATATTCTCAGAATGGGCCAAGATTTGTCGAGTGGCCTTGTTACATCACCGGTAGGCCGCCTGTCAAATTTCATTCCATTTGGAGGTCGTTTGATGCCCCAACGGTTAGCCGGGTAACCGCAAAAACCCCTCTCTCATTGCAGCCCAGCACCCCTCCACGACAGCCCACTAGCCCACCTCAACCCCCTCCATGCTCTCCACCATTGCATCACGATCGTGTGGGCGAAAAATGCACCTCATTTGGACTCTCCGAGCTCTCCCTACCTATAAATATGCTTCTCCCCCGAAATTCTAGGTCCAAACCCTAACCTCCCCCTTCCTCCGCGTGCCCGACACGTCCGGACGGCGCCGGATGCGTCCGCCGCCACCCCGCAGCCAACCAGCGAGTGACACAGGCGCCGCCGCCACCGCGCGCCGCCGCGGCTCGCGAGCCCGCAGCAGGCCCTCCTGGCGTAGATCGCCGCGCCGCCGCCCGACCGCGCCCGCGCCTCCCCGCGCCTGTCTCCGCCGAGCCCCTCCGCCGCGCCGGAGCATCACTGGCCCCGTTGCTCCTCCGCCGCCATCTCCGCCGAGCGCCGCCGCCCGTGTTGCGCCGTCCCTGCCGCCGAACGTCGTCGTCCTCGCCGTCCCGACGCCCCACCTCGTCGCCAGCGTCCTCCTCCTCCACCTCGTCGCCGGCACTCCGCTCCTCGTCGACGATCCACTGACGCCTTGAATTCTGCGCTGGGTCAAACCCTTGTTCAATGGGTAAAATATCTTCAAAATCCCTAATATTTCTACCTCATGTGCACATTTTTGACCGTCCATATCTTCATGCCCGTAGCTCCGATTTGCGCATATGATATGCCGAAAGGTTCGTCTCGTGATGCTCTACATGCTAGTGTCTTTTGCATGCATGTTACTTTTTGTATTGATGCCTAAATCCTCATTTCAAAAGTGCTATATGATGTTGTCTGCTGGAATTCATCACAACTTGCTGATTTGTCATTTTCATAGCATTTTGTGTGTGCATCCTTTGAGCATCATGTTTACATGATTTAGGAGCGTCTTCATGCCATCTTTGAAGTGGTGTAAGCCTTGTATTTTTATGAGCTCTATGGTGACTAGCACAAGCATGCAATTTAGGCCACATGATGTTGCTGATTTTAGACACTTAGTATTTCTGTCAAGTCTTTTCCTGTTACATTTTGTTGCTATGTTGACTTGTTGCCACAAGTAGATCCATGCATATTTTGATGAAGTTCAGTAAGAGTGTTTTGAAGATATGGTTATGCTCTATCCATTCATGCCTCTGGTTGTAATTATGGAGTATTGTAGCTTGTCATTACCATGCTCTACTTTTGCAAAATGTTGTTACTATCAGTTTGTTAACATGCAGTTCATGTTTGCCATGTGTTTTCCTAGTGATCCATGCACCCTATGAACTTTCTCTTGCCATGTTTAGCTTCATAAATGTGTCTACTTACTATTGGTTACCTTGTGATGCCATGAATGCTTTGTGGTGAGTGGCATGAGCTTGCAAATTTGCTATCATGAAACTGTTTCTGCTTTGCTATGATTTTCTACTAAGTCTGGATCTGTTCATATGACTTGCCATGTTTGCATTCATGCTACCATAATTTATGTGCATCTTTGGCTAAAGTTTTGTAATGGAGTTTTGTTCATTGCCTTTAGTACGAGCATGCCATGCCTTTGTTTTCCATGATATGTTCCTGTAGCATGTTGTTTGCTAGCTCTAAACATTGCTACCTGATGTTGTTTATGCCATGTTTAGTATTTTAACCAAGTCTGTGAATATCTTATTATTTGCATTTTTGCCATGCTGTTTTAGGCTTGTTCTAGTGCGTTCTAGCAGGAGCTCAGTGTTCATGATTTGTAGAGCTTCACTTGTACTTTACTGCCATGTGATTTGTTGCTATGTTTGAGTGTCGTAGCATAGTTTCATGATGCATCTTAAGTGCTATGATGCTGTTAAGCACAGTTTTGCATCGTTCTTGTTTTCCTCGTCATTTGCAAACCGTGCATCCGTTTCCGGCGATCCTTATATTGATGTCATCCTAAATCACTCAACCGTTCCAGTGGCATGCTTGGTTTGCCAAGTTGATGCCATGATCATCCTTTCCCTTCCGGAGTACCCATATGCATTGCACATCATACCTTGCATTCCATGCCATGTCTTGCATCATATTGCTTGTGCATTGCACCGTGATTGATTGTTGTTCCGTTGCTTGTGTTCTTGCTTTGGGTAGAGCCAGGAGACGAGTTCGTGAACGAGGATCCTGCTGAGTACGTTTACGAGGAGCAAGCTTTCGACAACCTTGAGAACTTTGCAGGCAACATGATCATTGCCCCCGATATCACTTCTATCTTTGCTTGCTAGTTGTTTGTTCTATCGCTATGTCGCACTACCTACCACTTGTTTATCATGCCTCTCATATTGCCATGTCAAGCCTCTAACCCACCTTCGTAGCAAGCCGTTGCTTGGCTATGTTACCGCTTTTGGTCAGCCCCTCTTATAGCGTTGCTAGTTGTAGGTGCCTTGCAGGTTGTTCCATGTTGGAACATGGATATGTTGGGATATCACAATATCTCTTATTTAATTAATGCATATATATACTTGGCAAAGGGTGGAAGGCCTGGCCTTTTTCTCGGTGTTTTGTTCCACTCATGCCGCCCTAGTTTCCGTCATACCGGTGTTATGTTCCTTAATTTGCGTTTCTTACGCGGTTGGGGTTATGGGACCCCCTTGACAGTTCGCTATGAATAAAACTTCTCCAGCAAGTCCAAATCTTGGTTTTACCATTTGCTTAATAACAACTAAAACTTGCCTAGGGACTTTCCGAACCACAAGGATTTCTTAATTCAACCCCCCCCCCCGGGCCGGTGCTCCTCTGAGTGTTGGTCCGAACCGGGCAGCCTGTGGGGCCACCTCGGGGAAACTCGAGGGTTGGTTTTAGTTGTAGCTTGTCCCATCCGGTGTGCCCTGAGAACAAGATATGTGCAGCTCCTATCGGGATTTGTCGGCACATCCGGGCGGTCTTGCTATTCTTGTTTTACCATTGTTGAAATGTCTTATAACCGGGATTCCGAGACTGATCAGGTTATTCCAGGAGAAGGAATATCCTTCATTGATCATGAGAGCTTGTGATGGGCTAAGTTGGGATACCCCTGCAGGATATAAACTTTCGAGAGCCATGCCCGCGGTTATGTGGCAGATGGGAATTTCTTAATATCCGATTGTAAAGAACTTGACACTTGACTTCACTAAAAGACATCAAGCGCGTGTGTAACTGTGATGGTCTCTTTTCGGTGGAGTCCGGGAAATGAACACGGTTGGGTTATGTATGAACGTAAGTCATTTAGGATCACTTCGTGATCACTTCTAGTTTATGACCGTTGCGTAGCTTCTCATCTTTCTCTTATACTCGTATGTTGGCCACCATATTTGCTTCGCTCTTGCTGCAACTCCACCTCATAACCACATCCTACCCATAAGCTTAAATAGTCTTGATCTCGCGGGTTTTGTGATTGCTGAGTCCTCATGACTCATAGATACTACCAAAACAGTTGCAGGTGCCGATGATACCAGTGCAGGTGATGCCACCGAACTCAAGCGGGAGTTCGAAGAGGACCTTCTCCGTTACTACGTGTCTTTTCCGGATGATCAGTAGTGGAGCCCAGTGGGGACGATCGGGATTTAGCATTTGGGGTTGTCCTCTATTCATTTGGATTTGTCCGTAGTCGGACTATGTGTGTACTCTGAATGATGTATGAATTATTTGATCATTGTGTGACATGGCAATTGTAAGACAACTATTTATTTATCCTTGCTCATTACATGGGATTGTGTGAAGATGACCCTTCTTGCGACAAAACCAAAATGTGGTTAAGCCTCTAAGTCGTGTGTTAACGCGTGGGAGATATAGCCGCATCTTGGGCATTACCAAACCCTCCCTTGCCGGGCAAGCGAGCCTGGCAAGAGGCGAGGCCACCTCCAGAAACAGACAACTAATGCACCCCGGTAGGGCCTGCCGGGGCTCACGGAGGCGAAACCACCTCACCAACCACTCTACCACAACCCACGTCATTGATCAGTGTGGTGTCAAGCCACAAAGTGATTAAGTGGCAGCCATTTGCCACATGGAAACCATTTTCTACATGAGAGACCCTCAGATGACACTTGTCCTGCGACGTGTTAGGCGAGAAGGTGCGGAGTTGGCAAGATAGCCCGGCAAGCCTTGCTGGGCAACCAACGATGTGACATTGAGCGGCGCATTTAATGCGCCCTATCAGCCCGCAGAGTTAGGTATGGTGGCACTGTTTGCTATCTTATCAGTGCGTAATGACTACTTTGCCACTGTGGTAACCCCTTGATATATAAAAGGAGGCCCATGGCAACCATAGAAAGGGTTAGAAGATTGGATAACTCACACCCCGATACGCGCGTAGCCACTACTGCCTCGAGGTAACCCTGCCGGGCAAGTTTACCGTGCTCCACCACCACCTCTCCACCATCAATCCACCAAAGCAGGAGTATGCTTTTACGCCTCGCGGCAGCTTGAACCAGGGTAAAATTGCATGTGTGATCTCTGCCGTTCTACCCCACACTAATCTGCTCTTTATGCAACGCGTCGCCCCCCTGCCGAACCATCAAGTGGCCTCCTGGTCCCATAGGTGGCCGTGGTTTCCCGCGACTTCTTTGGCGTGCCAGGTAGGGGGCTCACTTGCACGAACCTGAAGGCGGGTGCGGCGCGTTTTGCCCATGGTTGCCCATTTGAAGCCTTCGGCGTTCGCTACGCCCGTGAAGGCACAGAAGAAAAGTGCGGCCATCCCACACCACTTTTATTGGTCTCCACGTCCTACCATATCCACGGTTACGGCAAAGATCGCTGCTGGTGGCAATATGCTCATCTCGTCAGCCCGTATGGCGTACCCCACTGTTCAGGCGCCGTTTGGAGAAGGGGCACAAGATGTGCAGGCGCGAGCTCCCTCCTTCCCATTCCTTCCCTTCGTCAGCAGTCGAACTGCTTTAGCACCGGCATCATCGATGTGGACGATTACTGAGGGAGTCCTGGATTAGGGGGTCTCCGGACGGCCGGACTATATCCTTTGGCCGGACTGTTGGACTATGAAGACACAAGATTGAAGACTTCGTCCCGTGTCCGGATGGGACTCTACTTGGCGTGGAAGGCAAGCTAGGCAATACGGATATGTATATCTCCTCCTTTGTAACCGACCTTGTGTAACCCTAGCCCCCTCCGGTGTCTATATAAACCAGAGGGTTTTAGTCCGTAGGACAACATACAATCATACCGTAGGCTAGCTTCTAGGGTTTAGCCTCTCCGATTTCATGGTAGATCAACTCTTGTACTACTCATATTATCAAGAATAAATCAAGCAGGACGTAGGGTTTTACCTCCATCAAGAGGGCCCGAACCTGGGTAAAACATCATGTCCCCTGCCTCCTGTTACCATCCGCCTCAGACGCACAGTTCAGGACCCCCTACTCGAGATCCGCCGGTTTTGACACCGACATTGGTGCTTTCATTGAGAGTTCGTCTGTGTCATCGCCGTTAGGCTTGATGGCTCCTTCGATCATCGATAGCGCTGCAGTCCAGAGTGAGACTTTTCTCCCCAGACAGATCTTTGTATTCGGCGGCTTCGCACTGCGGGCCAACTTGCTTGGCCATCTGGAGCAGATCGAGAGTTACGCCCCTGTCCACCAGGTCAGGTTTGGAAGCTTAAACTACACGGCCGATATCCGCGGAGACTTGATCTTTGATGGATTTGAGCCCTTGCTTAGTGCGCCACACGGTCACGATGAGTATGATTTAGCTCTACCATCGGACAATGCTTAGGAGATCGCACTGGCAACCTCTCCAACCCTCAATTCGGAGCCAGTTGCGCCATCCTTGGACGGGTGGATAGACCCCGCCACGGAGGCCGCACTCTCATCGGCGATCGAGCCGAGTATCGACCTTACCCTTCACAGGAGCCGTGACACCGAACTACCGGATTCCTCCCCGGCCACGGACTCCGAACCTCCTGCGCCCGTGCCTATCGAATCCGACTGGGCGCCGATCATGGAGTTTACCTTCGGATATCTTTCAACACTCGCCCTTTGGCGACATACTGAACTCATTAAGGTCTCTCTCCTTGTCAGGAGAGTCCTGGCCGAACTATGTCCCGTAGGATTGGGATGCGGATGACGAAGAAATTTGCCGCCCACCCACCACCCACTTAATAGCCACTATCGACGATTTAACCGACATGCTCGACTTCGACTCTGAAGACATCGACGGCATGGACGATGATGCAGGAGGCGAACAAGAACCACTGCCCACAAGGCACTGGACAGCCACCTCATCATAGGACATATATATGGTGGACACACCCAAAGAAGGCAATGGCGATGGAGCAGCGGAGGATGACCCCTCCAAGAAGCAACCCAAGCACCGACGTTAGTGGCGCCGCTCTAAGTCTCGCCAAAGCAAAAGCGGTGACACCGGAACAGGAGATAATAGCACTCCGGATAGTGCCGAAGACGACAACAATCCCCTCCAGCAAGATTTAGGGCAGGAGGATGGAGAAGCCAGCCCTCCCAAGAGAGCGGCAGATGGAGAGGCAGAGGATGATAATTACATGCCTCCCTCCGAAGATGAGGCAAGCCTCGACGATGAGGAATTCGTCATGCCTGAGGATCCTGTCGAACAAGAGTGCTTCAAGCGCTGGCTTATAGCCACGACAAATATGAAGGAAATATGTCGTAGAAGCAATAATAATGTTATTATTTTATTTCCTTATATCATGATAAATGTTTATTATTCATGCTAGAATTGTATTATCCGGAAACATAATACTTGTGTGAATACATAGACAAACCAAACGTCACTAGTATGCCTCTACTTGACTAGCTCGTTAATCGAAGATGGTTATGTTTCCTAACCATAGACATGTGTTGTCATTTGATTAATGGGATCACATCATTAGGAGAATGATGTGATTGACATGAACCATTCCATTAGCTTAGCACCCGATCGTTTAGTATGTTGCTATTGCTTTCTTCATGACTTATACATGTTCTTATGACTATGAGATTATGCAACTCCCGTTTACCGAGGAACACTTTGTGTGCTACCAAACGTCACAACGTAACTGGGTGATTATAAAGGAGCTCTACAGGTGTCTCCAAAGGTGAATGTTGGGTTGGCGTATTTCGAGATTAGGATTTGTCACTCCGATTGTCGGAGAGGTATCTCTGGGCCTTCTCGGTAATGCACATCACATAAGCCTTGCAAGCATTACAACTAATGAGTTAGTTGCGACATGATGTATTACAAAACGAGTAAAGAGACTTGCCGGTAACGAGATTGAACTTGGTATTGAGATACCGACGATTGAATCTCGGGCAAGTAACATACCGGTGACAAAGGGAACAACGTATGTTGTTATGCGGTCTGACCGATAAAGATCTTCGTAGAATATGTAGGAGCCAATATGAGCATCCAGGTTCCGCTATTGGTTATTGACCGGAGACGTGTCTCCGTCATGTCTACATTGTTCTCGAACCCGTAGGGTCCGCACGCTTAAGGTTTCGATGACAGTTATATTATGAGTTTATGAGTTTTGATGTACCGAAGTTAGTTCGGAGTCCTGGATGTGATCAGGGACATAACGAGGAGTCTCGAAATGGTCGAGACATAAAGATTGATATATTGGACAGCTATATTCGGACACCGGAAGTGTTCCGGGTGATTCCGGAGAAAACTGGAGAGCTAGAGGGTTACCGGAACCCCCCCCCCCCCGGGAGAAGTAATGGGCCATATGGGCCTTAGTGGAGAGAGAGGGGTAGCCAGGGTGGGCCGCGTGCCTCCTCCCCCTGGTCCGAATTGGACTAGGAGAGGGGGGCGGCGCCCCCTTTCCTTCTTCCTCCCCACTTCTTTCCCCCTCCTAGTAGGAGTCCTACTCCTACTAGGAGGAGGACTCCTCCTTGGCGCGCCATAGAGGCCGGCCGGCCTCCTCCCCTTGCTCCTTTATATACGGGGGCAGGGGGCACCCCTAGACACACAAGTTGATCCACGTGATCATATTCTTAGCTGTGTGCGGTGCCCCTTCCACCATAATCCTCGATAATATTGTAGCGGTGCTTAGGCGAAGCCCTGCGACGGTAGTGCATCAAGATCGTCACCACGCCGTCGTGCTGACGGAACTCTTCCCCGACACTTTGCTGGATCAGAGTCCGGGGATCATCATCGAGCTGAACATGTGCTAAAACTCAGAGGTGCCGTAGTTTCGGTGCTTGATCGGTCGGGCCGTGAGACATACGACTACATCAACCGCGTTGTGCTAACGCTTCCGCTGTCGGTCTACAAGGGTACGTAGATCACACTCTCCCCTCTCGTTGCTATGCATCACCATGATCTTGCGTGTGCGTAGGAATTTTTTTGAAATTACTATGTTCCCCAACAGTGGCATCGGAGCCTAGGTTTTATGTGTTGATGTTATATGCACGAGTAGAACACAAGTGAGTTGTGGGCGATATAAGTCATACTGCTTACCAGCATGTCATACTTTGGTTCGGCGGTATTGTTGGACGAAGCGGCCCGGACCGACATTACGCGTACGCTTACGTGAGACCGGTTCTCCCGGCATGCTTTGCACAAAGGTGGCTAGCGGGTTACAGTTTCTCCAACTTTAGTTGAACCGAGTGTGGCTACGCCCGGTCCTTGCGAAGGTTAAAACAGCACCAACTTGACAAACTATCGTTATGGTTTTGATGCGTAGGTAAGATTGGTTCTTGCTTAAGCCCGTAGCAGCCACGTAAAACTTGCAACAACAAAGTAGAGGACGTCTAACTTGTTTTTGCAGGGCATGTTGTGATGTGATATGGTCAAGACATGATGCTAAATTTTATTGTATGAGATGATCATGTTTTGTAACCAAGTTATCAGCAACTGGCAGGAGCCATATAGTTGTCGCTTTATTATATGCAATGCAATTGCGCTGTAATGCTTTACTTTATCACTAAGCGGTAGCGATAGTCGTGGAAGGATAAGATTGGCGAGACGACAACGATGCTACGATGGTGATCAAGGTGTCGCGCCGGTGACGATGGTGATCACGACGGTGCTTCGAAGATGGAGATCACAAGCACAAGATGATGATGGCCATATCATATCACTTATATTGATTGCATGTGATGTTTATCTTTTATGCATCTTATCTTGCTTTGATTGACGGTAGCATTTTAAGATGATCTCTCACTAATTATCAAGAAGTGTTCTCCCTGAGTATGCACCGTTGCGAAAGTTCTTCGTGCTGAGACACCACGTGATGATCGGGTGTGATAGGCTCTACGTTCAAATACAACGGGTGCAAAACAGTTGCACACGCAGAATACTCGGGTTATACTTGACGAGCCAAGCATATACAGATATGGCCTCGAAACACAGAGACCGAAAGGTCGAGCGTGAATCATATAGTAGATATGATCAACATAGCGATGTTCACCAATGAAACTACTCCATCTCACGTGATGATCGGACATGGTTTAGTTGATTTGGATCACGTAATCACTTAGAGGATTAGAGGGATGTCTATCTAAGTGGGAGTTCCTTAGTAATGTGATTAATTGAACCTAAATTTATCATGAACTTAGTACCTGATAGTATCTTGCTTGTTTATGTTTGATTGTAGATAGATGGCCCGTGCTGTTGTTCCATTGAATTTTAATGCGTTCCTTGAGAAAGCAAAGTTGAAAGATGATGGTAGCAATTACACGGACTAGGTCCGTAACTTGAGGATTATCCTCATTGCTACACAGAAGAATTACGTCCTGGAAGCACCGCTGGGTGCCAGGCCTGCTGCTGGAGCAACAGCAGATGTTATGAACGTCTGGCAGAGCAAAGCTGATGACTACTCGATAGTTTAGTGTGCCATGCTTTATGGCTTAGAATCGGGACTTCAACGACGTTTTGAACGTCATGGAGCATATGGGATGTTCCAGGAGTTGAAGTTAATATTTCAAGCAAATGCCCGGATTGAGAGATATGAAGTCTCCAATAAGTTCTATAGCTGCAAGATGGAGGAGAACAATTCTGTCAGTGAGAATATACTCAAAATGTCTGGGTATAATAATCACTTGATTCAATTGGGAGTTAATCTTCCAGATGATTGCGTCATTGACAGAATTCTCCAATCACTGCCACCAAGCTACAAGCGCTTCGTGATGAACTATAATATGCAAGGGATGAATAAGACTATTCCCGAGCTCTTCGCAATGCTGAAAGCTGCGGAGGTAGAAATCAAGGAGCATCAAGTGTTGATGGTCAACAAGACCACTAGTTTCAAGAAAAAGGGCAAAGGGAAGAAGAAGGGGAACTTCAAAAAGAACGACAAGCAAGTTGCTACTCAAGAGAAGAAACCCAAACCTGGACCTAAGCCTGAAACTGAGTGCTTCTACTGCAAGCAGAATGGTCACTGGAAGCAGAACTGCCCCAAGTATTTGGCGGATAAGAAGGATGGCAAGGTGAACAAAGGTATATGTGATATACATGTTATTGATGTGTACCTTACTAATGCTTGCAGTAGCACCTGGGTATTTGATACTGGTTCTGTTGCTAATATTTGCAACTCGAAACAGGGACTACGGATTAAGCGAAGATTGGCTAAGGACGAGGTGACGATGCGCGTGGGAAATGGTTCCAAAGTAGATGTGATCGCAGTCGGCACGCTACCTCTACATCTATCTTCGGGATTAGTATTAGACCTAAATAATTGTTATTTGGTGCCAGCGTTAAGCATGAACATTATATCTGGATCTTGTTTGATGCGAGACGGTTATCCATTTAAATCAGAGAATAATGGTTGTTCTATTTATATGAGTAATATCTTTTATGGTCATGCACCCTTAAAGAGTGGCTATTCTTATTAAATCTCGATAGTAGTGACACACATATTTATAATGTTGAAGCCAAAAGATGCAGAGTTGATAATGAGAGTGCAACTTATTTGTGGCACTGCCGTTTGGGTCATATCAGTGTAAAGTGCATGAAGAAACTCCATACTGATGGGCTTTTGGAACCACTTGATTATGAATCACTTGGTACTTCTGAACCGTGCCTTATGGGTAAGATGACAAAAACACCGTTCTCTGGTACTATGGAGAGAGCAACAGATTTGTTGGAAATCATACATACAGATGTATGTGGTCCGATGAATGTTGAGGCTCGTGGCGGATATCGTTATTTTCTCACCTTCACAGATGACTTCAGCAGATATGGGTATATCTACTTAATGAAACATAAGTCTGAAACGTTTGATAAGTTCAAAGAATTTCAGAGTGAAGTTGAAAATCATCGTAACAAGAAAATAAAATTCCTACGATCTGATCGTGGAGGAGAATATTTGAGTTACGAGTTTGGTGTACATTTGAAACAATGTGGAATAGTTTCGCAACTCACGCCACCCGGAACACCACAGCGTAATGGTGTGTCCGAATGTCGTAATCATACTTTACTGGATATGGTGTGATCTATGATGTCTCTTACTGATTTACCGCTATCGTTTTGGGGATATGCTCTAGAGACGGCCGCATTCATGTTAAATAGGGCACCATCAAAATCCATTGAGACGACGCCTTATGAACTGTGGTTTGGCAAGAAACCAAAGTTGTCGTTTCTGAAAGTTTGGGGCTGCGATGCTTATGTGAAAAAGCTTCAACCTGATAAGCTCGAACCCAAATCGGAGAAATGTGTCTTCATAGGATATCCAAAGGAAACTATTGGATACACCTTCTATCACAGATCCGAAGGCAAGACTTTTGTTGCTAAATTCGGAAATTTTCTAGAAGGAGTTTCTCTCGAAAGAAGTGAGTGGGAGGAAAGTAGAACTTGACGAGGTAACTGTACCTGCTCCCTTATTGGAAAGTAGTACATCACAGAAACCAGTTTCTGTGACACCTACAACAATTAGTGAGGAAGCTAATGATAATGATCATGAAACTTCAGAACAAGATACTACTGAACCTCGTAGATCAACCAGAGTAAGATCCGCGCCAGAGTGGTACGGTAATCCTATTCTGGAAGTCATGCTACTAGATCATGATGAACCTACGAACTATGAAGAAGCGATGGTGAGCCCAGATTCCGCAAAATGGCTTGAAGCAATGAAATCTGAGATGGGATCCATGTATGAGAACAAAGTATGGACTTTGGTTGACTTGCCCAATGATCGGCAAGCGATTGAGAATAAATGGATCTTCAAGAAGAAGACTGACGCTGACGGTAATGTTACTGCCTACAAAGCTCGACTTGTCGCAAAAGGTTTTCGGCAAGTTCAAGGGATTGACTACAATGAGACCTTCTCACCCGTAGCGATGCTTAAGTCTGTCCGAATCATGTTAGCAATTGCCGCATTCTATGATTATGAAATTTGGCAAATGGATGTCAAAACTGCATTCCTGAATGGATTTCTGTAAGAAGAGTTGTATATGATGCAGCTAGAAGGTTTTGTTGATCCAAAGGGAGCTAACAAAGTGTGCAAGCTCCAGCGATCCATTTATGGACTGGTGCAAGCCTCTCGGAGTTGGAATAAACGCTTTGATAGTGTGATCAAAGCATTTGGTTTTATACAGAATTTTGGAGAAGCATGTATTTACAAGAAAGTGAGTGGGAGCTCTGTAGCATTTCTGATATTATATGTAGATGACATATTACTAATCGGAAATGATATAGAATTTCTGGATAGCATAAAAGGATACTTGAATAAAAGTTTTTCAATGAAAGACCTCGGTGAAGCTGCCTACATATTGGGCATCAAGATCTATAGAGACAGATCGAGACGCTTATTTGGACTTTCACAAAGCACATACCTTGACAAAGTTTTGAAAAAGTTCAAAATTGATCAAGCAAAGAAAGGATTCTTGCCTGTGTTACAAGGTGTGAAATTGAGTAAGACTCAAAGTCCGACCAATGCAGAAGATGGAGAGAAAATGAAAGATGTTCCCTATGCTTCAGCCATAGGCTCTATCATGTATGCAATGCTATGTACCAGACCTGATGTGTGTCTTGCTATAAGTCTAGCAGGGAGGTACCAAAGTAATCCAGGAGTACATCACTGGACAGCGGTCAAGAACATCCTGAAATACCTGAAAAGGACTAAGGATATGTTTCTCATATATGGAAGTGACAAAGAGCTTATCGTAAATGGTTACGTTGATGCAAGCTTTGAGACTGATCTGGACGATTCTAAATCGCAAACCGGATACGTGTTTACATCACACGGTGGAGCTGTTAGTTGGTGCAGTTCTAAACAAAGCGTTGTGGCGGGATCTACATGTGAAGCAGAGTACATAGCTGCTTCGGAAGCAGCAAACGAAGGAGTCTGGATGAAGGAGTTCATATCCGATCTAGGTGTCATACCTAGTGCATCGGGTCCAATGAAATCTTTTGTGACAATACTGGTGCAATTCCCTTGGCAAAGGAATCCAGATTTCACAAGAGAACCAAGCACATCAAGAGATGCTTCAATTCCATCCGGGATCTAGTCCAGGTGGGAGACATTGAGATTTGCAAGATACATACGGATCTGAATGTAGCAGACCCGTTGACTAAGCCTCTTCCACGAGCAAAACATGATCAGCACCAAAGCTCCATGGGTGTTAGAATCATTACTGTGTAATCTAGATTATTGACTCTAGTGCAAGTGGGAGACTGAAGGAAATATGCCCTAGAGGCAATAATAATATTATTATTTTATTTCCTTATATCATGATAAATGTTTATTATTCATGCTAGAATTGTATTATCTGGAAACATAATACTTGTGTGAATACATAGACAAACCAAACGTCACTAGTATGCCTCTACTTGACTAGCTCGTTAATCGAAGATGGTTATGTTTCCTAACCATAGAGATGTGTTGTCATTTGATTAATGGGATCACATCATTAGGAGAATGATGTGATTGACATGACCCATTCCATTAGCTTAGCACCCGATCATTTAGTGTGTTGCTATTGCTTTCTTCATTACTTATACATGTTCCTATGACTATGAGATTATGCAACCCCCGTTTACCGGAGGAACACTTTGTGTGCTACCAAACGTCACAACGTAACTGGGGGATTATAAAAGAGCTCTACAGGTGTCTCTAAAGGTGAATGTTGGGTTGGCGTATTTCAAGATTAGGATTTGTCACTCCGATTGTCGGAGAGGTATCTCTGGGCCCTCTCGGTAATGCACATCACATAAGCCTTGCAAGCATTACAACTAATGAGTTAGTTGTGAGATGATGTATTATGAAACGAGTAAAGAGACTTGCCGGTAATGAGATTGAACTAGGTATTGAGATACCGACGATCGAATCTCAGGCAAGTAACATACCGATGACAAAGGGAACAACGTATGCTGTTATGCGGTCTGACCGATAAAGATCTTCGTAGAATATGTAGGAGCAAATATGAGCATCCAGGTTCCGCTATTGGTTATTGACCGGAGACGTGTCTCGGTCATGTCTACATTGTTCTCGAACCCGTAGGGTCCGCACGCTTAAGGTTTCGATGACAGTTATATTATGAGTTTATGAGTTTTGATGTACCAAAGTTAGTTCGGAGTCCCGGATGTGATCACGGACATAACGAGGAGTCTCGAAATGGTCGAGACATAAAGATTGATATATTGGACGGCTATATTCGGACACCAGATGTGTTCCGGGTGATTTTGGAGAAAACCGGAGAGCCAGAGGGTTACCGGAACACCCCGGGGAGAAGTAATGGGCCATATGGGCCTTAGTAGAGAGAGAGAGAGGGGCAGCCAGGGTGGGCCGCGCGCCTCCTCCCCCCTGGTCCGAATTGGACTAGGAGAGGGAGGCAGCGCCCCCCTTTCCTTCTCCCTCCCCACTTCTTTCCCCCTCCTAGTAGGAGTCCTACTCCTACTAGGAGGAGGACTCCTCCTTGGCACGCCATAGGGGCCGGCCAGCCTCCTCCCCTTGCTCCTTTATATACGGGGGCAGGGGGCACCCCTAGACACACAAGTTGATACACCTGATCATATTCTTAGCCGTGTGCGGTGCCCCCTTCCACCATAATCCTCGATAATATTGTAGCGGTGCTTAGGCGAAGCCCTGCGACGGTAGTGCATCAAGATCGTCACCACGCCGACGTGCTGACGGAACTCTTCCCCGACACTTTGCTGGATCAGAGTCCGGGGATCATCATCGAGCTGAACGTGTGCTAAAACTCGGAGGTGCCGTAGTTTCAGTGCTTGATCGGTCGGGCCGTGAAGACGTATGACTACATCAACCGCGTTGTGCTAACGCTTCCGCTGTCGGTCTACAAGGGTACGTAGATCACACTCTCCCCTCTCGTTGCTATGCATCACCATGATCTTGCATGTGCGTAGGAATTTTTTTGAAATTACTACGTTCCCCAACAAAATAGCCTTAAGAAAAAGCAACAACAGCTTCAAGCTGATCAAGATTTGCTAGCCGACAAATGGACTGAAGTCCTTGCGGCCCAGGAATATAAAATCGAACGTCCCTCCAAGAGTTACCCAAAGCGCAGGTTGCTACCCCGACTGGAGGAGGAAGCACCAAAACCTACATCTCCAGTGTATGACGCGGCTGATCGGCCACCTCGTGGCCGTGACAGAGACGCATTTTAGCCAAAAGCTCAGCCCGCACTCCGACGCCACTCAAATAAAAATGTCAAGGCATGGGGAAATACGCAAGACCTACGAGACGTATTGGAGGACAAAGCAATGCACGCAAGATCAATCTACAGATCACGAGGGCGCGCCACTATGCGAGATGATAACCGTCACGCCGCATACAGTAAAAGTAAATCCGGCCGGGCCGAACACAGCAGGCAAGACTCATTTGAGCTGCGTCGCGATATAGCCCAGTACAGAGGCGCCGCACACCACCTATGCTTCACAGACGAAGTAATGGATCACCAAATCCCAGAGGGTTTCAAACCCGTAAATATCGAATCATACGACAGCACAACAAATCCTGCGGTATGGATCGAGGATTTCCTCCTGCACATCCACATGGCCTGCGGTGACGATCTACACGCCATCAAATACCTCCCACTCAAGCTCAAAGGACCAGTTCGACATTGGCTCAACAGCTTGCCAGCATAGTCCATTGGCTGTTGGGAAGATCTGGAAACCGCATTCCTCGACAACTTCCAGGGCACTTATGTGCGACCACCGGATGCCGATGACTTGAACACATAATTCAGCAGCCAGAGGAATCGGCCAGGCAATTCTCGACACGGTTCCTAACAAAGAAAAATCAGATCATCGACTGTCCGGATGCAGAGGCCCTAGTAGCTTTTAAACACAACATCCGCGATGAGTGGCTCGCCCAGCACCTTGGCCAGGAAAAGCCGAAATCTTTGGCAGCCCTCACGACACTCATGACCTACTTTTGCGCGGGAGAAGACAGCTGGCTGGCTCGCAGCAATAACATATCAAAGAACCATGGTACTTTGGATACCAAGGATGGCAATGGCAGGTCACGTCGCAACAAACACAAGCGCCGCATTAACAGCGACAATACCGAGGATACGGCAGTCAATGCCGGATTTAAAGGCTCTAAACCCGGTCAGCGGAAAAAGCCATTCAAAAGAAGCACTCCAGGCCTGTCCAGTTTGGACCGTATACTCGACCTCTCGTGTCAAATACACGGCACCCCCGACAAGCCAGCCAACCACACCAATAGGGATTGTTGGGTGTTCAAGCAGGACGACAAGTTAAATGCCAAAAATAAAGATAAGGGGTCACATAGCGAGGACGAGGAGGAGCCCCGGCAGCCGAACACCGGAGGACAGAAGAGGTTCCCCCCACAAGTGCGGACGGTGAACATGATATACGCAACCCACATCCCCAAGAGGGAGCGGAAGCGTGCGCTAAGGGACGTATATGCGTTGGAGCCAGTCACCCCAAAGTTCAACCCATGGTCCTCTTGTCTGATCACCTTCGATCGCAGGGACCACCCCACCAGTATCCGTCATGGCGGATTCACCACACTGGTCCTAGACCCAATCATTGATGGATTTCACCTCACTCGAGTCCTTATGGATGGCAGCAGCAGCCTGAACCTGCTTTATCAGGACACAGTGCACAAAATGGGTATAGACCCCTCAAGGATCAAACCCACAAAAACGACCTTCAAAGGCGTCATACCAGGTGTAGAGGCCCATTGCACAGGCTCAGTCACACTCGAAGTGGTCTTCGGATCCCCGGATAACTTCCGAAGCGATGAGTTAATCTTCGATATAGTCCCGTTCCAGAGTGGCTATCATGCACTGCTCGGGCGAACCGCATTCGCGAGATTCAACGCAGTACCACACTATGCATATCTCATGCTCAAGATGCCAGGACCTCGGGGGGTCATCACAGTCAATGGAAACACAGAGCGCTCTCTCCGTATGGAGGAGCACACTGTGGCCCTCGCAGTAGAAGCGCAAAGCAGCCTCATAAGGCAATCCACCAGTTCGGCGATTCATGACCCGGACACCTTCAAGCGCGCTCGGAGTAATCGGCAGCAAGACCGCCTGGCACATTCTGAGCTCGCATAGCAATGTGGCCCCCACCCCAGTACTAGCCAAACGGTGAAATCCGTGCCATGCGTACATAACTACGCATTAAAAATACCATGGGCATAGGTGGGGAGGGGGGGCACGACTACGGCATGCCCCAAGACGCGGCTCAACAGCACTAGGGGCTTCCCGCCTTGTTCTTTTTCTCTCTTTTAGGACTTTAATCTCTGGAAACCCCATCCAGCAGTACGGTTGCCGGACACACGATGCAACAACCAAGGAAGCAGAAAGCTACATCGCACCACGGAACTCCCAGGTGGTCTCTGACAACGAGTGAAATACTTGCTTTAAATACCATTCCTCAGCTTGCCCTTGGAGGGGACATGTCAAATAGTCCTACTTTTTGCTTATCGCACTACTTGTATCATTATGCTTTAATGCACCTTTTTGAATAAACAATGCATAGCACTAGACTATTATCGCATTCTTTATTCTTCTTATATATATGTATATGTATATATATATGTTCATTCATGACATCCAGCACCCATACAATCTGGTATGGCCAATACGCTAGGGGCTTAAGCATATCCCATAATACGGCGTGAGAAGTCCGAACACTTTCAATATGCGGCACCCCGAACTTATAGCATTATATGCATCAGCTCCGAATCATGTCTTGGGTCAATAGTTGGGTTTGCCTGGCTCCCATGTTTTGGTACCTTACGTTCCGCTATATCGGCTAAGGTAGCACTGGGAGAACTTCTGCAATTATGCCCCGGTTCAGCTGGGCTAAGCACCTCAGTAGAGAAAGCTAAAACTGACTGTCATGATAAGGCGAGAGACTGGTCATTGTTCGAGAGGTTTCGAGTCCATAAAGACTTATGCCGCTTAGAGCGAGGAGTCGGCTTTGTCGGGCTTAAGGCGTGTATAGCACCCCGAATTCGGCCTTCTGAATACTAGGGGCTTCGCCAAAATTAAAATTATAGAATTCTATGGCTAAGTGAGAGTGATAAAGCATTATAGTCCAATTGCCTTGTTCGTTGTGCTGAGCACCTCCCTCGAAGGACCCAACAATGGGAAAAAGAGTGCTCAGGTTTATCCCGAACACCCCGGCACTCATGGCATGGGGTCAGAAGCCGACAACTGGCCATCTCTCAGATTTGATAAATAGCCACACAGAAGGTAATATTTTAAATTCAAACAAGCGTTCCATAGCGCATATGAACAAGTCTTCATAATATAGGATCACACGAGCAAGTTCATTCAAATATTACATCTTTCGCACACTCGTATACCACAAGACGGGCACCCTTCAGGACACCCTCATAATACATCTCGGGTGGCGATGCTCCTTGCCCTGCGGTGGCCCCTCCTTCACCAGCTTCTCGGCGTCCATCTTGGCCCAATGCACCTTCGCACGGGCAAAAGCCCGGCGTGCACCTTCGATGCAGACGGACCGCTTGATGACTTCCAGCCGTGGGCAAGAATCCACAAGCCGCCTCACCAGGCCGAAGTAGCTGTTGGGAAGGGAGTCGCCAGGCCACATCCGGACTATAAAGCCCTTCATGGCCTATTCAGCCGCCTTGTGCAGCTCGACCAGTGGCTTCAGCTGGTCGCTCACAGGCATCGGCTGTTCGGTCCCAGTATACTGAGACCAGAACAACTTCTCCATTGAGCTTCCCTCCTCGGCCTGGTAATATTCCGCGGCATCCGACACGCTGCGGGGCAAATATGCGAATGCTCCTGGAGAGCTCCGGACTCGGGTAAGTAACAAGTAATTTACTTGCACATGCTTGCTTTGCATATTGAATGCCTTACCCACCGCTATCTTCCGCATCGTCTCAATCTCCTGGACGGCTTTTTGGGCTTCGGCCTTGGCACTCTCTGCGCTCTCGAGGGCCGTGGCAAGCTCAGACTTTTGCGTCTTCGAGTCAAGCTCCAAAGCCTCGTGCTTCGTCACGAGAGCCGAGAGCTCTTGCTGCACCTTGCCCACCCGTGCCTCTTGCTTTTCCCGCTCGGTGCACTCCTGGACCGCTTTGCTTTCGGCCTTGGACAGCGCTTGCTTCAGGGTCGCCACTTCGGTCGTGGCCCCTGGCAAATTCATGATGATTCTGTCATTTCGCAATCGCATCTTTTTTGTGTGTATATATATATATATATATATATATATATATATATATATATATATATATATAGACAAGGTATTACTTACCTTTGTTCTCCTCGAGCTGCTCCTTGGCAAGGCCGAGCTCTTTCTCGGACCCCTCGAGGTCCCGCTTTAGTGCGGCGACCTCCGCAGTCAGTGCGGCAGAGGTCAGCAGCGAAGCCTGCATACGCATATAGACATACTTATATTAGACTCGTGCAGATATTATTTGATCCTCTATTTGTCTTTTCTTTGTGAACACCAAACAGAGCATCAAGGGCTACTGTCTATGCGGTAATATTTTTCCTATATTTTAAATAGTTACCTCAAAGCCTGTTAGAAGGCTGGCACAGGCTTCAGTCAGTCTGCTCTTGGCAGACTAAACCTTCTTGATCACCACACTCATAACAGTGTGGTGCTCTTCGTCGATGGAAGCGCCGCGAAGCGCTCCCAACAGGTTGTCCGGTGCCTCTGGATGGACAGAGGTCACCGGCACGGGCGTCTTGCCCCTTCGGGAAGGGGGCCGCCTGCCCGAGTCCGGAACCACTGGAGGTTCCGGTGCGGTGTTCGGCTGAGAGCCGAACTTGGGGCCCCCGGGAGCCTTGCTCCCTTTGCTCCTGGAGTCTGGAAGGTTGCCTTGAGGCGCCTCCGGGACTGTCTCCCCCCGGCTCGGTGCCCCTTGAGACAATACCTCGATATTGTCCGTAGGGCAAGGGGAGGAGGCAGTCGGAAGTGGATCGCTATCAATATCCGACGAGTCCAAGGAACTGTCCGACGAGGATACATCGATACGGGCTTGGGGCGGTCTACATAATCATATTCGGCGTTAGGAGAAGCAGTGCGACAACGGTATGCTATGAGTTACTCTAGTATCCGAATACTTACGACTTCGCCAGGGGCTTGGCCCTGAGCAGCCACTCGTCTTCACCTTCGGCCGCGGTGGTGGAGCAGTCCGGAAGAAGAGTCCTTCCCTTCTTGGACCCTTTGGCCTTCCTTTTCTTGTCTCCCCCGGCTGGAGGGGGAGCATCTTCATCTTCCTCCTCATTTTCATGGGAGGAGTGCGTCGCAGAGTTATCGGACGATGAGTCCGATACCACCTGCCGCCGGGAACTCCTTCGGGTTCCCTGGGCCTTCTTCTTGGTCTTCTCCGGCACCTTATAAGGAGCCGGAGTCAGCATCTCCGTCAAGATAGCGTCCGCGGTGTCTTCGAGCAGGGGGGCTGGACAGTTAATCTGCTCCGATGCCTCCACCCAGTCCTGTCAAAGGCATGGGAGCTCAGACCCCGCACATGGTTAAGCTATGGGAAATAAATATCCTACCAGATGTACAAAACTTCCCGGATTTGCAGGGCGCTTCGCGCTTAGCCCGCGGCCCTTGGTAAGAGAGGGAGGGACCTCGGCGCCCTTGAACAGCACCCTCCATACGTCTTTATGCATCGTGTCGAAGAGCTCGCTGAGAGTCTGGTGCTGGGCCGGGTCGAACTCCCATAAGTTGAAGTCCCATTGTTGACACGGGAGGATCCGGCGGAAGAGCATGACCTGGACTATGTTGACAAGCTTAAGTTTCTTGCTTGTCATGTTCTGGATACACTTCTGGAGTCCGTCCAGCTCCACCGATGAACCCCAGGACAGGCCCTTCTCCTTCCAGGAAGTGACCCGGGTGGGGATTCCGGATCGAAACTCGAGGGGCCGCCACCCAGTTGGTGTCGCGCGGCTCGGTGATGTAGAACCACCGTGATTGCCACCCCTTTACGGTCTCCACAAAGGAGCCCTCGAGCCATGCAATGTTGGGCATTTTGCCCACCATGGCTCTGCCACATTCCTCTTGTTGGCCGCCTACAACCTTCGGCTTGATATTGAAGGTCTTCAACCATAGGCCAAAGTGGGGCCGGATGCGGAGGAAAGCCTCGCACACGACGATGAACGCCGAGATGTTGAGGATGAAATTCGGGGCCAGATCATGAAAGTCCAGCCCATAATAGAACATGAGGCCGCGGAAAAATGGATGGAGGGGAAACCCTAGTCCGCGGACAAAGTGGGGGAGGAAGACCACCCTCTCGTGAGGTTCTGGGGTAGGGATGACCTGCCCCGCGGTTGGCAGCCGGTGCACGATATCCGCGGCTAAGTATCCGTCTCCACGCAGCTTTTTGATGTGTCCCTCTGTGACGGAGGAGGCCATCCACTTGCCCCCCGCTCCGGACATGTTTGGAGAGAGTTGAGGAGAAGAATGTGGACTTGGTCGTTGGAGCTCGAGTGCGCAAGAATGGATGAGCAAGGAGGAAGAAGGCATGGGTAGAAAAAGGTGAGACCTTATCCCTTTATAAGGGCGGATGAAACTATGCGCCCCCCACTAGCCTGGTAAAACTCGCGTATCCCCCAAGCGCCATAATTGGTGGCGCGGTTGGGTTACCCACGTCCGTATTGATGAGAATCCCGTAATAAGGGGAACACAATCTATTCTTTGACAAGACGTGTCAAGAAACTACCTCGCGTTATGTGCGGGGCTGGTTAAAGAAAAACGGTTCGAATAATTACCGGGCCATGGTGTGATGTCGTGCTGCCAAAATATGTCAGCAGATTAGATTTGTGGAAATATTATTCTCTCTATGGTGGTACATGGAAGTTATTTTGCAGGGTTGGACACTATCCTTGTATTCAAATTCTTCCGCGGTGTATTTGGAGAAGGAACCCGCCTTGCAATGCCGAAGACAACACTGTGCGCCGGAGTCATCGTCATTGAAGCCTGGTTCAGGGGCTACTGAGGGAGTCCTGGATTAGGGGGTCTTCGGACGGCCGGACTATATCCTTTGGCCGGACTATTGGACTATGAAGACACAAGATTGAAGACTTCGTCTCGTGTTCGGATGGGACTCTACTTGGCGTGGAAGGCAAGCTAGGCAATACGGATATGTATATCTCCTCCTTTGTAACCGACCTTGTGTAACCCTAGCCCCCTCCGGTGTCTATATAAACCGGAGGGTTTTAGTCCGTAGGACAACATAAAATCATACCATAGGCTAGCTTCTAGGGTTTAGCCTCTCTGATTTCGTGGTAGATCAACTCTTGTACTACTCATATTATCAAGAATAAAACAAGCAGGACGTAGGGTTTTACCTCCGTTAAGAGGGCCCGAACCTGGGTAAAACATCGTGTCCCCTGCCTCCTGTTACCATCCGCCTCAGACGCACAGTTCGGGACCCCCTACCTGAGATCCGCCGGTTTTGACACCGACAATTACCATGCGACACTCGATCCAATATTTCCCCTATTTTGGGTAATCTAGAGAAAAACGCTGGTATGAGTCCATCGATCGATGCCCCGGCAAGAATGCTTCGGTGAGGCTCCCTGCGTCGGCATGACCCATGCAACGGCAGCCGCCGGATTGACTCGAAGGGAAGGGAACAAAAAGGAGAGGGACCAGAGAAGCCCAGAGTTGTGATCCTTCCTAGGCTTGGCCGTGGAGTTGTGATCCTTCCTAGGCTTGGCCTTGGAGTTGTGATCCTTCCTATGCTTGGCATATACATCAGTGTCATTTTCCTCTTCCTTTGGGGCATTGATAAACTTGGACCATTGAGAGATTGTTGATTGATACTTTGTTCCTTCAGTCATCTAGACAATCCTTCCATCAGGATAGAAGTGAACAGTGGAGTAGAATTTCATGATCATCTCATCATTCCACTTTGTCAACTTCTGAGCAACAAATTTATCAACTTCATTCATTCTGAAGCTCTCATGCTCACCTGGGAAGTAGTCATCATTGTTGTTAATGCATGTCTAGTCAACCCACTTCATATCATAAACAATCAGCTTCTTGTCCAACAAGACTGTCTCATAGAAATCCTATTGTTCCTTGGTGTGAAATGGTAGTCCATAGCAGTTCTCCTTCTGGTGGCATAGTGATTAGTCTATCTTCAAAGTCTCAGACCTGCATCCTTCCTAAGCTTCATATTTTCTGCCACAGGATGATCATCACTATGATCCGGAATCTTGGGCTTTAGCTTTCTGAGCACTTGTGACTCTTCTTCTTCTTGAGCTTCAGGAACTTGGGCCTTATTCTTCTCAGCAGCAGGGATGTTCCTGGTAGATCTCTTTGGTACAATGGTCTTGGGGGCTTGAGCTTGAGCTGAAGGCTTGGGGGCAGACTTGGGCTTAGATGGAGCATCCCCAGTCCTTATGGCATCCCCCATAAGCTTTTGTGTCTTTGCAGGAGGTGCAACAAGCTCTTCCTCCTCGTCATCTTCTTCATCAGAAGAATGCTTTTCAAACTCAACCATTGGATCTACAAGTTTGCACCATCTTCCTCTTTTCCTTTCTTTCTTCTCTTTTCCAGCACCACTTGCTGGCTATGCTTGCTCTTGGGTTGAGGCTCCGGATTTTGACATTGGGGTGCTTTTGGCAGGAGCTTTCTTTGACTGACCAGGCTTTGTGGCAGCAGCAACATACTCTTTCCTGAGTACTTTCTTCTTCGAGGTCACTTCCTCCTCAATGACAAAGTCCTCATCCTCATATGCAGAAGTTCTCTTCTTCCTTGTTCTGGTTGCTGCCTTAGGCAAGTTGTTGGGAGTGCTTCTGCTCCCCTCATCATAACTGCTTCAGGGACTAGTTGTTGGATTTTGAGTTCCGCAAACCCTTGAGAGGTTCGAACTCTGGGGTGCGTGTGAAGAACTCAAATTCCCTAGTCTGCCTACTCGCCACTCACGGCCTAGCTCGATGAACAAGGAGACAAGACACAACAGTTTACCCAGGTTCGGGCCACCTTGCAGTGTAAAACCCTACTCCTGCTTTGTGGTGGATTGGCCTCAAGGGGCTGAGGATGAAATATTACAGTGGGAGAACAGCCTCAGGAGGAGGTGTGTTCTTGTGCTCCAGCGAGCTGATGAGTGTGAGGATGGAATGGATTTGATCCCGTCCGGTCCCCTCTCTACAGTGGTGGCTAGGCCCTATTTATAGGGGCCTTGGTCCTCTTCCCAAACGAAGGTGGGAAGGGATCCCACAACAGCCAAATTCGAAGGGGGCAACTAGTACATGTTATCCTGACAAAAATAGTCTTCACCTGCAAAAGCCTCTGGTCGTGACGTTGCGGTGGGCTCGGCGATGACCTCAATCCTGCCGTCCTGGCGGTCTTGGTCTTGTTGCACCATAATGGAAACCTTTGGATGATTCCTTGGGACTCCGCGCCTGCGCTCGCCTCTTTAGCACCAAATAGGAAACTTGTGTGCTGCGCCCGCTGGCACTCGCCTGGACTTGGTCGTCAAGGCTCACGTCATCTGAACCTCATGAGGTGAAGCTTGCATAGAAATCTTCGCTCCTCAAGAGCCAACTTGAGGAGGCCACTCCTCGTGGAGGTCTTGGTGTCGGCCCCTAGCGAGGCTTGGACCCTCGCGAGGGTCTTGAGTTGTTGATGTTGGAGGTGGGCCATGCCAGGTCGTCGATGAAGCCACGCCATGGGCCGCAGGAAGGCAAGTCTGGGTCCCCTCGTTCGCAGAACACCGACTGTAGCCCTCAGGCCCAAGGCGCCCTCGGTCTTGGCTTCGAGGCGAAGCCAAAGGGAAAGTGCGGAGCGCCGCAGGCCCTAACCGCATGCGGCCTTGGTCAACGCATGGCAATTGATGGGACGTGGGTGTCTCCGCTTCCTTAGGCGGCCTCGGCAACCGTTCCCCGCTGTAAAAAAGGCTGGTGCCAACCGCTGAGCCTTCATTGCCTTTCCTCCGTCTTGCTCTAGATCCCCTTATTCGTCTACTCCAAGCGCCTCCAAATGTGCTGAATCCTTCCCCCGAGCTCACCGCTAATGGCCACCGACAAGGAGAAGTCTTCGGCTCCAGCCACACGCCCAACTTTTTGGTTTGAGTCGGCCTTGAGTGCATCCACCATCGCTAAAGAGAAGCACCTCGCCGCTGCGCTCCCGTTTGCAGCGTGCCATGGCAATGAGGGGGGAGCGATGACGCTCCAGGTCAGCTCTGCCAAGCCGGAAGCCTTGGGTGACACCTTTTACCCCTTCTTCCTTGACAGTGTCTTTGGTGGGCTGGTTCCCCCTTTCTCCAGTTTCTTCTACGCCATCCTCCGCCATTACGGGCTCCATGCCCTCCATCTTCATCCCAACTCAATCCTCCTCCTGTCGATCTTCGCCTTCTACTGCGAGGCGTTCGTTGGGGTGATGCCCTCCGTTGCACTGCTCTGCCATGTCGGCGTCCTGGGAACGGGGGTCCCCAGACTTGCCTGCCTGCGGCCCGTGGCGTGGGTCCACCGGCGGCCCTGTACGACCCATCTTCACCAGCAAACACTTAAGACCCCCGCGAGGGGCCAAGCCTCGCGAGGCGGACGACACAAGACCTCCTCGGGGGATACTTCACCAGGAAGGCTCGCGAGGGGCAGGGAGATCAAGGCAAGGGACACCTCGCAAGGTTTCTATGACGCAAGCCATGACGACTGGAACCAGGTGGGCGCCAGGCGGGCGCCAACGCGCACAGTGTCCTCGTTTCCTCTTTGGTGCTAAAGGGGCAAGCGCAGGCGAGGAGTCCCGATGCATCGGGCAAATGTTTCCATATCGGTGCAACAAGACCAAGACCAGCAGGACGGCAGGACGGAGGTCACCGTTGAGCCCAAGACGGCGTCACCACCAGAGCCTTTGGCAGGCAAAGACCACCTTTTGTCGGGATAACTTGTACTAGTTTTCTCCCTTCGAATTTGGCAGTTGTGGGATCCCTTCCCACTCAATATTTGGGAAAAGGACCAGGGCCTCTATAAATAGGACTAGCCACCACATTAGGAGAGAACCAATCCAAAGAGAGATCACATCCAGATCATCCTCAACCACACAAGTTCACCAAGCACAAGAACACCTCTCCTCAGGAGGCTGTTCTTCACTTGTAACTCTTCATCCTCAGCCCAAGAGGCAATCCACCACACCACACTGGATTAGGGTTTTACACCACATCGGTGGCCCAAACCAGTATAAACTCTTGTGTCTCTTGTTCTTAGGGTTCGTTGAGCTAGGTCGTGAGATCATGATGTGTGTGGGCTAGAGGGGGGAGATATCTTCGTGCGCACCCCAGTGTTCGAACTTCAAGGGTTTTGCCAGAACCCGAAATCCGACATTTGGTGCGCCAGGTAGGGGTGCGCTGAAGCTTTCCCCTTTGTCAATCCGCACTTCACCACTCCACCAAGTTCATAGATGATGCTCACCGGGCCCGTGCTGAGTGCCGGGCCGCCCTCGCCACCCGTGTCGCTCAGACAGCCCCTGTCGGCGGGCCTCCCCGTCGTTCTCTATCACCCGCCGCCAACACCGCCACCGGCCCGGCGGCAAACGATCAGCAAGCCTCCTCACTGCACCCCTCCGTGCGGCGAGACGGCCGCACCGCCACCCCGTCGCTAACTCCGGCCGGCTCATCATACGAGGACTGGTTGGACCACATCACCGAGCTCGTCAGCGCCGCAGGGGGCTCTCCTGCACCATCCCTCTCGCTGCCTCGCTCGCCCCCGGCTATGGGCGATGTGGCTCACGGAGCACCTCCGCCCCTCCGCATCAAGACGGCACCCTCGCGCCGAGGCGCGCGGTTCATGGAGCGCCTCCACCCCCTCCACATCAAGACGGCACCCTCGCTCCAAGATGTGCGGTCCCGCGACATGATCCACCGCGCCGTGTGCCCGCGCACGAAGAAAGAAGCTGCCAAGAGACCTCCCGTCTGCAAGAAAATGCTCCACCGCTCCCAGCACCGCCATGTTAGGATCCCTTGCTGCGGCAGGGCCATGCACCACTTGCGTGGCGGCGTAGGGACACCAAGATCAAGCAACAGCCGGGGGAGACCCTGCAGAAGTACATCCAGCGCTTTAACAGCATGCGCCTCAACATCCCCAAGGGGACGGACGAGGCCATTATCTCAGCATTTTCCGATGGCATCCGCGACATCAAGATGAAGGAGGAGCTCGCCATCCATGAGTAGCTGTGCACGACTTTGGAGTTGTTCAACATAGCAACCAAGTGTGCAAGAGCTAAGGAGGGGCGTCTCTCCCTCCTCGAGCTCCCTGCTGCGGATCGAGAGGAGAAGAAGGCCAAGGTCAAGGACGTGAAGCGCAAAGGGGTGGCCGTACTCGCGGCAGAACAAGACACCAAGTGTGGCCGAGACCTCCCGAGTCATCCAAGGGCAGCCGTATGTTCTGCGCCTTCCACAACGTGCGCAACCACAACACCAACAATTGTCAAGAGCTCAGGGCCATTCGAGATGGACGCTTCGGTCGACTCCCCGAGCACAACGACCAGGGCTACGGCCGAGGAGGTGGACGAGGTGGAGGACGTTGGGACGATCATGGGCCCCACCAAGAGTGGCGCGATCAGCCTCGCGTGGACCGCTGGCAGGATCAGCCTCGTGAGGGTGCCTAGAGGGACCAGCCTCGCGAGGACCGTCCTCAAGGCAGTCCAGGTCTCCCTCCGCTGCCACCACCACCAAGGAGGAACGACGACCACCAACAAGATGAAGGGGCTGGGGTCTTCCAGGAGCCGCGCACCATCGCCTGCATCTTGGGTGGCTCTCAGGCCCCAGCCTCCCAGCGCATCTTCAAGTAGTTCTCTCACAAGGTGAATGCAGCCCTCCACAAGCTCGAGGCCACGTGCCCGCTCCGATGGTCCAAGTACGCCATCACCTTTAGCTCGGCGGACCAGCTCAAATGCGCGGCAACCACCGGCGTTCTCCCGATGCTCTGTTCACCCGTCATCAGCAATGTCTAAGTCACCAAGACCCTCTTCCATGGCGGCGCAGGGCCCAGTATCCTATCCATCGAGTCGTTCGACAACCTTCAAGTCCCATCTGATCAGCTCCAGCCCACCAAGCCTTTCTCAGGAGTGACTGACGGCTCCACCACCCCGATAGGGCAAGTTCGTCTCCCTTCCACCTTCGGTCAGCGTGACGACTACCACACCGAGCTCGTCGACTTCGACGTCGCCCACATCCGCCTGTCGTACAATGCCATTCTCGGGTACCCAGCGCTAGCCAAATTCATGGCAGTCACCCACCATGGCTACAACGTCCTCAAGATGCCGGGAAGCAGTGGAATCATCACAGTCCCCTGCGAAGAAAGAGACACGGTGTGCTCCCTCGAGCGCGCCTTACAAACTGCATTAATCAAAGACCCTGACAGCGCGGGTGTGCAGTACCCTCCTGAGGCCAACCCCAAGAAGAAGAAGCAGCTAATCCGCACTGGGCCTCAGGGGAGTGGCGCCTCCAGCAGCGCCACCTCAGGATAGGCGCCCGCGCCTGGGGCGCCTCCCTCCCTCGCATAGGGAGGCGCGCCCGGCGCCCTCCTTGGGCAGGGCTCGGGGTCTCTCTTCTGGAGGGCCTCAGACCTGGCCAACATCACAAGGGAGGCGCTCGGGCACCACATAGAGGCGTGCTTCGCAGCGCATTTCCCTCGGGAGGACACCGGGCAAGGACCGCCCGGCGCTCAGGAGTTCATCGTCAAGACCACTCAGGAGCTGCAGGATGCAAGAGCCATGCGTGGCGACCGCCGCCCACCTAGCGCTGCTCCCAACCCAGGCGAGGGTGGTGAGATGCGCATCTGCATCGACATCCTAGGGCTCAACAAGGCCGCATCCCAGGAGCGCTTCTTGTCGGCGTTTTGGGAACGGGGGTCCCCAGACTTGCCTGCCTGTGCCCAGCGGCGTGGCTAAGCCAGCAGGTCGTACGGCCCATCTTCATCAACAAGGCATCCAAGACCCTCGCGAGGGGCCAAGCCTCGCGAGGCGGATGACACAAGACCTCCTCTGGAGTGGCCTAGTCGGGCAGGCTCACGAGGGGCGGAGATAACAAGGCCAGGCGGGCGCCAGTGCGCGCAGTGTCCTTGTTTCCTCTTTGGTGCTAAGGAGGCTAGCACAGGCGAGGAGTACCAAGGCATCAAGCAAAGGTTGCCATATTGGTGCAACAAGACCAAGACAAGAAGGACGGCAAGACGGAGGTCATTGTTGAGCCCAAGACGGCGTCACCACCAGAGCCTTTCGTAGGCGGAGACGACCTTTGTCAGGATAGCTTGTACTAGCTGTCCCCCTTCAAATTTTCCCGTCGTTGTTGGATCCCTTCCCGCTCAATATTTGGGAAGAGGACCAGGGCCTCTAAAAATAGGACTAGCCACCACCATAGGCAGGGACGGATCATGAAGATCATCCCCACACACACAAGTTAGCTAAGCACGAGAACACCTCACCCTCAGGAGGTTGTTCTTTGCATTGTATTGTTCATCATCAGCACAAGAGGCAATCCACCACCACCACACTGGAGTAGGGTGTTACACCACAACGGTAGCCCGAACCAGTATAAATCTTGTTTCTTTCTGTGTTGCGAGTTCGTCGAGTTCTTCTGCCAGATCTTAGCGAGCCAGGGCGTAGATTGGTGGGAGGAAAAGACTTCGCACGCACCCCAGTGTTCGAACCTTAAGGGTTTGCCGGAACCCCACATCCGACATTTGGCGCACCAGGTAGGGGTGCGCCGTAGTTTCCCTTCCATCAGTTCGTCGCTCGTCGCTGCATCGTCTCCATGGCGGACGCTCGCCGTGCTCGAGCTGAGCATCGGGCTGCCCTCACCGCCCGCGTTGCTCAGACGGCCCCCATTGGCGGGCCACCTCGTCATTCTCCGTCTCCTGCCGCTAATGCTACCACCGGCCCGGTGGGGAACGAGCAGCAAGCGTCTTCGCTGCATCCTTCGGTACGGCAGGACGGCCGCACCGCCACTCTATCGCTGACCCAAGCCGGTTCTTCGTCCCATGCATGCCACGCTCCCATGGAGGCGCGGGCCGCACTCCTCGCCGCAAACGAACTCCTGCGCTACCGCCCAGTTGACGACCTATACGAGGAGTGGCTCGACCGTGTCGCCGAGCTCGTCCGTGCCGCGGGGGGGCTCCCCGGTGCAATCCGTCTCTTTGCCTCACCCTCAGCCGGCCACGGGCGACGAGGCCTGGGGCGCGCCTCCACCACCCCAGCCCAAAGACGCCGCCTTGGCACCAAGGCGCACGGCCCCGTGGTGTGATCCTCCATGCCCAGTGCCCGCGCGCGAAGAGAGAAGCTGCCAAGAAATACCTCGGCCGCGAGGAGCCGCACATGCGCTTCCCGTGCCGCCTCGTCAAGACCACGTGCCGCCCGCGGCGGTGCCACACGGACCTCGTCAAGACCAAGCTCCACCTCCGAAGGGGGCCCCAATAACTACGCCGGCTGCCGCGCCTTCACCCCCGAGCAGTGTAGCATCGCCTGGCCAGACAAGTTCAAGCCGGATCTGCCTCCTCGCTACGACGGTACCGCCGACCCCGTGGAGTTCTTGCAGCTCTACGAGTTGAGCATCGAAGAAGCCAACGGTGACGAGAAAGTCATGGCAAACTGGTTTCCCATAGCTCTCAAGGGCGGGGCCCGCTCCTGGCTCCTGAACCTGCAGCACGGCTTGATCTCCTCCTGGGACGAGATGCGCGACCGCTTCTTCGCCAACTTCCAGGGGACTCGTGACCGCCCGCCGGCCACGGGCGAACTGCGCCGCATCAAGCAACAGCCAGGGGAGACCCTCTGGAAGTACATTCAACACTTCAACAACACCCGCCTCAAGATCCCCAAGGTCATGGATGAGGCCATCATCTCCGCGTTCTCCGATGCGTCTGTGACGTCAAGATGAAGGAAGAGCTTGCTATCCACGAGGAGCTCTGCACATCTCAGGAGTTGTTCAACCTGGCGACAAAGTGCGCAAGAGCTGAGGAGGGGCGCCTCTCTCTCCTTGAGCTGCCAGCCGCGGGAATAGAAGAGAAGAAAGTCAAGGCCAAGGACGTGAAGCGCAAGGAAGCAGTGGTGCTAGCAGCGGAGCCCGACACCAAACGGGGCAGAGATCAGCCCGAGTCATCGAAGAATAGCTGACCGTTCTGCACCTTCCACAACCTGAACACCCACAACACCAGCGACTGCCAAGAGCTCAGAGCCATATGAGAAGGACACTACGGTCGACGCCCCAAGCGTAGCGATCGGGGCTACGGCCGTGGAGGAGGACATGGAGGTAGACCGCTGGCAAGACCATCCTCGCGAGGGGGCCTGGAGGGACCAGCCTCGTGAGCATCGCCTCCAAAGCAATGCCGGTCTCCCCTCGCTATCGCCACCAAGAAGGAACGACGATCATCATCAGGACGAGGGGGCTGGGAGCTTCCAGGAGCCGCGTGCAATCGCCTGCATCTTGGGCGGCGCCCAGGCCCCAGCCTCTCAGTGCATCTTCAAATGGTTCGCTCGCGAGGTGAACGCGGTGCTCCCCAAGCTTGAGGCCGTGCGCCCGCTCAAGTGGTCCGAGTGCGCCATCACTTTTGACTCGGTAGATCAGCTCAAGTGCGTGGCCACCGTCGGTGTCCTCCCGATGTTGTGTTCCCCAGTCATCAGCAATGTGCAGGTTACCAAGACACTCATCGACAGCGGTGCAGGGCTCAACGTCCTGTCCGTCGACACATTGGACAACCTCCAAGTGCCGTATGAGCAGCTCCAGCATACAAAACCTTTCTTAGGAGTGACCGACAACTCCACCACACCGATAGGGTAGGTCCGCCTGCCTGTCACCTTCGGCACGTGTGACAACTAGCGCACCGAGCTCATCGACTTCAACGTCTCCCACATCCGCCTGCCGTACAACGCCATCCTTGGGTATCCAGCCCTGGCCAAGTTCATGGCGGTCACCACCACGGCTATAACGTCCTCAAGATGCCTGGAAGTGGCGGGGTCATCATGGTACCATGTGAAGAAAGGGATGTCGTGTGCTCCCTTGAGCGCGCCTTCCAAGCAGCAGCAATCGATGACCCCGACTACAAAAGTGAGGGCCCTTCGGAGGCCATCCCCAAGAAGAAGCAACTACGCCGCGCAAGACCTCAGGAGGATGGCATCGCGGCAGGAGCCTCATCAGGATCAGCGTCCATCCCAGGGGTGCCACCCTCCATCGCATATGTCGGATTTCGGGTTCCGGCAGACCCTTGAGGTTCGAACATTGGGGTGCGCGCAGAGATTTCGCCTCCTACCTACCTGCACCTCTCCGCCTTGCTAGGATCTAAACTAAGGAAAGAACAGTACAAGAGACACAGAGTTTATACTAGTTCGGGCCACCGTTGTGGTGTAATACCCTACTCCAGTGTGTGGTGTGGTGCATTCCCACTTGGGCTGATGATGATGAACAATACAAGGAAGAACAACCTCGCGAGGGTCCGTTCTTGGTTGGGGCGCTGAACTGCTGGGAGGAGCTCAGTCACCCTTCTCTCTCTCTCTCTTGCTTCTAACCTCTTAGCTCTCTCCTTTTTCCCCTCCTTTCGCTATGTGGGTGGCTGGTCCTATTTATAGAGGCCCTGGTCCTCTTCCCAAATATTGAGCAGGAAGGGAGCCAACAATGGCGGGCTAATTTGAAAGGGGACAACTAGTACTAGCTATCCTGACAAAAGTAATCTTCGCCTGCGCAAAGCTCTAGTGATGACGCCGTCTTGGGCTCCACGGTGACCTCCGTCTCGTAGTCCTTCTGGTCTTGGTCTCGTTGCACCAAAATGGCAACCTTTGCCTGATGCCTCGGTACTCCGCGGCTGCGCTTGACCCCTTTGCACCAAAGAGGAAAGGAGGACACTACGCGGGCTGGCACCCGCCTGGCGCCCTTGGTCATCATGGCTTGCATCATGGGCACCTCGTGATGTACCCCGCCTTGGCCTCTCCGCCTCCTCGTGAGCCGGCCTGATGAGGCCGTGCCTAAGGAAGCTCCGTGTCGTTCGCCCCGCGAGGCTTGGCCCCTCGCGAGGGTCTTGGGTTTGTGTTGGTGAAGATGGGCCGTGCTGAGCCCCCCTTTGAGCCATGCTGCAGGCCTCAGGCAGGCAAGTTTGGGGACCCCCGTTCCCAGAACGCCGACAGTAGCCCTCGGGCCCAAGGCGCGCCCGGACTTGGCCGTGCAGGGAGGCGGAAGGGCAATAGCGAAGCGCCGCGGGCCCTAACAGCCTGCGGCCTTGGGCGCCGCGTGGCGGTTGATTGGACGTGGGCGCCTTAGCAACCGCGCGAGTTGATAAAGGAGCGGCATCCACCTAGGCTTTGCTTCTTGCTTTCCCCGGTTGCTGCTCAGATTCCCTTTCTTGCGCCTCTCCTTCCTTCCCCCAAAATTTCCAGATCCACTCCACCCGTGCGACCTAGGAAGCCATGGCGCCTCGTCAGCCCCCGGTCGTAGCTTGTTACTCGCCTACCCTGGACCCGCCGAACGTGTTGGAGGCGAGCCTTGCCCGGTTGCGCCGGATGGCGACTGCGCGGGGCATCAACGGGGAGAAGGTGTTTAAAGCCGGCTCCGCCACCCCTGAGGGTCAAGGGAGCACCTTCTATCCGCTCTTTGTAAGTGCCATTGCTGCTGGCCTGGTGCCTCCCTTCTTCAAGTTCTTCTTCTCTGTCCTTCGCCACTATAAGCTGCAAGCCTTGCATCTCCACCCCAACTCCGTCCTTCTCCTGGCAATCGTTCGCCGCAATGAGTGCAGCTTGAGCCTCCATGGGCGCGCGGAGCGCGCGGGACAAAGAACCAGCTGGGGTGAGCGAGGGAGTTGCGGTGCGACCGTCTTGCCGCACGGACGGATACTGGGACGATGCTTGCCGCTTGTCCCCTACTAGGCCGGTGGCGGCGTTGTTGGCAGGTGACGGGGAATGGCGAGGACGCCCGCCTACAGGGGCCGTCTGGGCGACGCGAGAAACGAGTGCGGCCCGGCGCTCGGCGCGGGCCCGACGAGAGTCAGACATGAGCGTGATGGTCGGAGGAGAACGGGGTGGTGGAAGGCGAATCACGGTGCACCCCTACCTGGCGCGCCAAATGTCGGATTTCGGGTTCCGGCAGACCCTTGACGTTCGAACACTGGGGTGCACGCGGAGATTTCGCCTCCTACCTACTTGCACCCCTCCGCCTTGCTAGGATCTAAACTAAGGAAAGAACAGTACAAGAGACACAGAGTTTATACTAGTTCGGGCCACCGTTGTGGTGTAATACCCTACTCCAGAGTGTGGTGTGGTGGATTGCCACTTGGGCGGATGATGATGAACAATACAAGGAAGAACAGCCTCGCGAGGGTCTGTTCTTGGCTGGGGCGCTGAACTGCTGGGAGGAGCTCAGTCACCCTTCTCTCTCTCTTGCTTCTAACCTCTTAGCTCTCTCCTTTTTTCCCCTCCTTTCGCTCTATGGGTGGCTGGTCCTATTTATAGAGGCCCTGGTCCTCTTCCCAAATATCGAGTGGGAAGGGAGCCAACAATGGCGGGCTAATTTGAAAGGGGACAACTAGTACTAGCTATCCTGACAAAAGTAGCCTTCGCCTGCGCAAAGCTCTGGTGATGACGCCGTCTTGGGCTCCACGGTGACCTCCGTCTCGTAGTCCTCCTCGTCTTGGTCTCGTTGCACCGAAATGGCAACCTTTGCCTGATGCCTCGGTACTCTGCGGCTGCGCTTGCCCCCTTGGCACCAAAGAGGAAAGGAGGACACTGCACGGGCTGGCACCCGCCTGGCGCCCTTGGTCGTCATGGCTTGCGTCATGGGCACCTCGTGATGTACCCCGCCTTGGCCTCTCTACCTCCTCGTGAGCCAGCCTGACGAGGTCATGCCTGAGGAAGCTCCGTGTCGTCCGCCCCGCGAGGCTTGGCCCCTCGCGAGGGTCTTGGGTTTGTGTTGGTGAAGATGGGCCGTGCTGGGGCCCCCTTTGAGCCACGCCGCAGGCCGCAGGCAGGCAAGTCTGGGGACCCCCGTTCCCAGAACGCCGACAGCATAGGAGGGCGTGCCCAGCGCCCTCCTCGGACAGGGCTTGGGGGTTCTCTTCTGGAGGGGCTCAGGCCTTGCCAACCTGACGAGGGAGGCGCTCGGGCACCACTTGGAGGCGTGCTACACGACACTTTTTCCTTAGGAGAACATAGGGCAAGGGGTTCCCACCACTCAGGAATTCATCGCCAAGACCACACAGGAACTGCAAGACGCAAGAGCCATGCGCGGCGACAGCCGCTCACAGGGCGCAGCTCACCACCCAGGCAAGGGTACTGAGCTGCGCGTCTGCATCGACGTCCTAGGGCTCAACAAGGTCGTGTCTCAGGAGCGCTTCGGGTCTTCGCATGTGGGCTATTGCGTGGGCCCGCCACACAGCTATGTTCGCATGCCCCTCGGCTTGCCGAGCGTGGCGTCGGCCTATCAGCGCAACATGCGGCTCGAGAGGCTAGGTACCGCGCCGTCCTGGAGGAAACGGAGACGGTCTTCAGGGAGCCTCCTGAGCCCCTAGAGCCTCCCGAGGCTCAGGGCTCCGGTGGCTCATGAGGAGTCATTCCTTCGATGCACGCCTTCAGCTGCACCGACTCTGCTTCGTCTACAGAACCAGGTGACATCTTCCAAGCTCGTTTAAGCTGGGAGCGCCCCTTGGGCTGCATTATTCCTAGACCGCGTGGGTCCGCCCCTGCGGTATGTATCCCTTTTGCTCATGTCTTTAGCTTGCCTTGCTGGGGGCGCCCCTCGGGCTGCATCATCCCCAAGTCGCTCGGGCTGGACCTAGTGGCATGTATCTTCCTGCATTTACCCAAGCTGATTTGCCTTCCCTGCTTAACCTGCCTACATTTATCACCTGCTCGATCATCGCCTCCCATGGGGCCTCGGCACGGCGCTAGTGCATGGGTCCGTCCCTGCCACGTCGACAAATCTGAGCGGTCGAGCTCTGGCTCATGGCACGCCCCGCGCACGTCACCTCACCAGGCCCTCAGTGCCTTCACTTCATCCGGACCAACCAGCAGCAGGCAGGTGGCAGTAACGGTAAACCATCTTCTTCTTTTGCCTGTCCATAGGGACCCCGTGGGGAGGACAGCAGGCGGCGTCGCGTGTCTTCTTTTCTCCCATGCATTTCGCTTTCATGTTAAAAGGGGGGCTCCTGAGCATCGCGACTCAGGAGCTCTTACTGGCTCTCCAACCCTCACCCCTGGCCTTGACCACGGCATCGTGACCTGGCATACCAGCGGCGGCTGAGCTCGCTTAAGGGCCGGGACTTGAGGACGCAGAGCACTAAGGAGAGCATGGGAAATGGGAAACCCGTGTGGGCCGGCCTAGCTATGCTGCACAAGTTGGCGCGCGGCCCTAGCGCAATGTCGGGAATCGCCACGAAGTTAACAAGATAAGTCTCTCCCTCGGATCGGCCAAATGTCTAGGCCTTATGGTCACCCACGCCTTGCCGCGACCCCGTTGCGGCCATGTCAACTCCCTTTCTTCCCTTACCCTGGCTGCTTGAGCACTAAGGGGGACCTCCTGAGCATCGCGCCTCAGGGGCTCTTACCGGACCTCGGGCCACACACCTCTTGGCCTTGACCACGACATGCGACCTGGCATACCAGCGATGGCTGTAGCTTGCCTGGGGACTGGGACCTGTCAGGGTAGAGCAACAAGCCATCATAAGGAAAGAAAGGGGAGACCGAGCCTTAACGGGACGTGCGTTCACCAAATCCTCATAACAGGGAAAATAAGCACAAAAGACATTACATACCCTTATATGCCCCCATGGGGCGCTTCATGATTCTTCACAGGGAATGAAAGTTAAGACTAAGAAGAACCCTATCTACACCCTCCTGTGGCAGACGCCATCATCAACAGTGGGCCACGGGAGGCCGGCGCCAACCCCATCCAGATCAGCAGTGGCGACGGCCAGATGAGGCGGCACTGCTCCGAGCACGGCGAGAGCTCGAGGGCACGTAGCTGTCGTCGCTCGTCTTCGGAGTCTCGTAGAGCTCAGGAGAGCTGCTGGACACCCAAGGGCTGCTGCTGCTGGAGTGGCCGCGAGCGGAACGCGTATCAGCCTCACGCTCCTCTCCGGAGAAGCACTCCAGGCGGCGGCCCTCGGTGTCGAATACCTTGAAGAAGAGCATGGAGACGCTGTCGTACTCAAGGTGGATCGCGAGGGCGCCCGTAGCGCAGCAGAACCGCGCGATCTTGCCCCAGCCACAAGTCATGAAGATCTTGCCGGTGGGGACCGCTTCGATCTCTGCTCCAGTCGCCGAAGTGTCGCAGTCGGCGTGCTGCAACCAGAGCTCGAGAGGCCCCCTCGGCGGCATCACGTCGAAGAAGAACCGCGGGAAGCGGATCCAAGAGCTTGGGGGCATCGGCTCCCACAGCACCAGCTCGCGCGAGGAGTCCGCGGCATGGATTCTGGGGGCGACGGCGTGCGTCGCCGCGGCACGGCGACCCCGGGCGCGGCGTGGGCGGCGCTGCTCATTGCTCCGCCTTGCTGAGCCCTCGGCTTGGGCATACAGGGGTAGCGGATACCCTGGGGGAGGCCGCTCACACCAAGGCCTCGTCAGCACCTGCATCACCGCTTCGTCACGGCGGTGGATTGCCCTTTTCTTCGGCGGAAGTGGCTCCGGGTTATCTCGGGGTGACTTCCCCTTTTCTTCGACGGAGAACCTTCTGATAGGCGCCATTGATGTTAGCAGTGGAGCAAGGAGGAAGAAGCAAGCAAGCGAGGAAGAGATGGGCAATGGGGGCTCGCCCCCCTCCCCATTTATAGCAAGAGAATGCCAACCGGCACCTCTCACGATCGCAGGTAATGATGGTTTTCCTTGCATGTCATAGGGACTTGTCAAGTCGTGCAGTTGCCGAGGCAACGCGGGGAAGCGGAGACGCCCATATCCAACCAACCGCCATGCGTCAACCAAGGCCACAGGCTTTTGGGGGCCCACGGTGCTCCGTACTTGATCCTTGGCTTCGCCACGAAGCCAAGCCCGAGCGCACCTTGGGCCCGGGGGCTACTATCGGTGTTCTGGGAATGGGGGTCCCTAGACTTGCCTACCTGGGGCCCGCGGCGTGGCTAAGCCAGCAGGCCGTACGTCCCATCTTCACCAACAAGGCATCCAAGACCCTCGCAAGGGGCCAAGCCTCGCGAGGCAGACGACACAAGACCTCCTGTGGAGTGGCCTTGTCGGGTAGGCTCACGAGGGGTGGAGATAACAAGGTGATGCAAACCTCATGAGGCTCTCGTAATGTAATCCATGAAGACCGACACCAGGCGGGCGCCAGCGCGCGCAACGTCCTTGTTTCCTCTTTGGTGCTAAGGAGGCCAGCGCAGGCGAGAAGTACCGAGGCATCAGGCAAAGGTTTCCATATCGGTGCAACAAGACCAGGACCAGAAGGACGGCAAGACGGAGGTCATTGTGGAGCCCAAGACGGTGTCGCCACCAGAGCCTTTCGCAGGCGGAGACCACCTTTCTCAGGATAGCTTGTACTAGCTGCCCCCCTTCAAATTTGCCCATTGTTGTTGGCTCCCTTCCCGCTCAATATTTGGGAAGAGGACCAGGGCCTCTATAAATTGGACTAGCCACCACCATAGGCAGGGACGGATCATCAAGATCATCCCCACACACACAAGTTAGCCAAACACGAGAACACCTCACCCTCAGGAGGCTGTTCTTCCCATTGTATTGTTCATCATCAGCCCAAGAGGCAATCCACCACCACCACACTAGAGTAGGGTATTACACCACAACGGTGCCCGAAACTAGTATAAATCTTGTGTCTTTGTGTGTTACGAGTTCGCCGAGTTCGTCCGCGAGATCTTAGCAAGCTAGGGTGTAGATCGGTGGGAGAAAAAGACTTCGCGTGCACCCCAGTGTTCGAACATTAAGGGTTTGCCGGAACCACACATCCGACACTTCTGGCCTTCGCGTGCTGGCCGGTGTGAGGGTCCACCTCATAGCTACGTTCGCATGCCGTTCAGCCTGCCGAGCATGGCAGCCACCTTCCAGTGCAATATGTGGAGCATCCTGGCAGGTCATGAGGCCAGGCACCACGCAGTCCTGGCGGAGATGGAGACGGTCCTTAGGAGGCCACCTAAGCCTCCAGATCCTCCCGAGGCTCAGGGCCTCGACGGCTCCTGAGGAGCGACTTCTTCAGCGCGCATCTTCAGCTACCCTAACACTCCTTCGACAAGCAAACTAGGTGACATTTTCCAAGTGTCGGGGGTTTGGTGCGACATATGCCAACGGATGGCTTACCAGGGTGGGGGCGAGTAGAACGTCGCCGGTGCCTGGAAACAGGATGAGGCGAAGACATGCACGCCGGCGAATCTTACCCAGCTTCGGGGCTCTCTGGGGAGATAATACCCCTACTGCTGCTCTGCGGGGTCTCCGCATGATCACTATGGTCAAGTGTTTACACGGTTGCTCCTTGAGCTGTGTCGGGTGGTAGGAGAGGGCAGGGCTAGCTCTCTCCCTCTATCTGGTGTGGTATAGAACTACTGGGATCCAACCCTTTGCACGGGTGCCCTGGGGGTTTATATAGGCCTACCCCCCAGGGGTACAATGGTAATTTGACTGGGTGCGAGCCCAGCTGTAAGTGCCTCCGACCTCCGACTTCTCCGCCAACTGCTGGGGCCCGCCGACTGGTGGGCCCCGCCGACTGGTCTGGTACGAAGCCGACAGGCCATGCCCACCGTGGGCGGGTCTTGCCGGCTGCTGATTACTGTAGCCGTGCTCCTGATGACGCAGGCTTGGTCATGGGGTCGTGGCAACAGCCCCGTCGCCTGGCGGGCGATCACTGTGGCCACTCCCCATCTCTTCTTGATTAATGGCGCGCGGGCCCCGGGGGAGGGCTCGGCCGACTCCCCCGAGCTGACTCCCGACGGGTCCGACTGGCGGTTCTCCCGCCGTCTCCCGTGGTCTCACTGGCTTGTGGGCCCCGCTGCCTCCAGGCCATACAGACAAGCCGTCATGGGCGCGGAACCAGGTACAGTGGTGCTGATGTGAGGGCTGGCTGGGCAACGGTGCTACTCCGCAGGGAGATCTTCCCAAGTACGGCGCGCTGTAGCCATGCCTGCCCTTGGTAAGGGGTGGGGAGTGGTCTTCATTGTAGCCATGCCCCTGCCCCGTCCCCCTCGATGAGGTCACAGTTTGTTGGAGTCGCCGGCCGACTCCCCAAAGCCGGCTTCTCTGGAAGTCTCCCGTGGGACTCGGCCGTGTGCGGGCAGTCGGCCGCCTTGCCGTAGACTCCCCAGGAGGCGGCTCTTCGCCCTATGGTCTTGAGGGGCGCAGCCTGCCCCGATGTCTTGAAAGGTTGTGGGGCTCGGGTTGGCCTACCCGTGGCCCATTACTCCGACAGTAGTCCCCGAAGCTGGTGAGGCGCCGTGGACGATCGGCCGAGTAGCCTCAGCAGTTTCTCTTTCCGGGTGCTCAACACATGGTCTTGATTGACTTCTGCCGGGCTAACTAGAAGGAGTCAGACTCGCCCAACTCGGATTCACTCGATTCCGACTTGCTCAGTAGTTCGAATGTCGCGGCGGGATTTCGAGTGGCGTGCTAGCTAAGCTTCCAGGCCGCCGCCCGTTTTTGGCCTGTCACGCGAGGGCATGTGGCCAGTCCGTCCTGCCAGCCCACACGCGCGACGGGACAGGCCCATAGGCGGGGCCCTCCACTACCGCGCCTCGGTGCCCGAGCGGATCCGCTGTGGCCCCGGTGGGCGGTTAGGATTCCTGTGGAGTTACTGCATGCAGTAACTTTGCAGGGATCGTGGGGGGCGTGGGGTTGTGGGCGCAGTAAATCCCCACGTCCGCCCCCTCGGCTTCGCAGCCCACGTGGCTATAAGTAGGGGGAAGAGGGGGGCACGCGCGCCCCTCCTTCCCACTACCCCTCGCTTTCTTCCTCCTCGCAGCTCCTCGCTCTCCTACTTCCTCCTCTCTTCTTTGCTCCGCCACATGCCCAAGCTCCGGCGATCACCGCAGCGACAACTCGCGATGAGCTCTTCTTCTGCGGCTGCGCCTCCCCCGGTGCGCTCCGGCACCTAGGACGGTTCCGAAGTCCATGAAGACCACATCGAGTTCCTCCGCCGGACCCGTCGGCTTCCCGGCGAGGACCGCGTGCAGGTGCGTCTCGCGTCGAAGGGGGAGATTTCCCCTGCCCCGCAGGAGGGCGAGCGGGTCATCTTCCGCTCACACTGCCTGCGCGGGCTAGGGCTGCCGGCGAGCAGCTTCTTCCGGTCGTTCATGGAGTTCTACGGACTCCAGCCGCACCACCTCACCCCCAACACAGTGGTGCTGCTGTCCGCCTTCGTGGATCTGTGCGAGGGCTTCCTCGGAGTCCTCCCCACCCTCGAGCTCTGGGGGGAGTTCTTCTTCTCCAAGCTCGGCACCCAGGCCGCGGGCGTGCCGGCTCAGTGCGGCGCCTTCATCGTCGTGCGAAGGACAGGATCCGACAACCACTTCCCCTCCATCTCGCTGCTGAAGTTGGTGAAGATGTGGCAGCGGTCCTACTTCTACGTCAGGAACGTCGCCACGAGGGGTGACTGGGTCAATCTGCCGGCTTTCGAAGCCGGCCCGCCGGCTGGCAGACTGCCCAACTGGTCGTACCGGGCCAGGTCGCTGACGCCTGTGGGAGCCGGCGCCATCACACGACTCCGAGTGCTGACGCAGTCGGAGGGTCTGACTGGCCCGGACCTGCTGGCCGCCTTCGTCTCGCGCCGAGTTCTCCCACTCCAAGGCCGCCCTCACCTGATATGCCAGATGAGCGGGGGCCGCGACCCGAGTCTGATGTGCACCAAGGACATGCCTCACGAAGAGGTGGCCCTGATGGTGAACTACCTCTCGGATAGCAGGCTCCCGGAGGACTGGCGATTCGGCAAGGAGCCATACTCCCGCACCAACCCCCCGCCCGTGGTGAGCCGCCTTTCTTTTCTTTCTTTGGATTGTCTTCTTCTTGCCGAGTTTTGTTCTGATCAGTCAGCTTTGGTTAGAATCCCCTTCTTCACCCACCAGGCGGCACCTCGGGGCCGGCCCGTGAGTTCGCCGCTGACCGGGCGGAGAGCGACATCGACAACCCCGATCTGGGGGCGGAGGCTCTGGAAGACGACGCTGAGGGAGGAGGAGGGACGACAGGAGACTTCAGGCCCTCGGCTACCTTCACTGACTGGCCTGAAGACGACGCTGAGGGAGGAGTCACCCCTCGCCATCGGCCAGGAGCCAGCCAGCCGGGCGTGGGCTCTTCTGTCGCATCGGGCGCTCTAGGTGGTGGGAAGAAACGCTGGGCTGCGCCAACTTTGTTCGGCAGCCGGCCGAAGAAGCCCAAGGGCTCGGCTGCGGCGACCCGGCGGGACGCGGCAGCCACGAAGGCCATCCGCTTCCATAAGGAAGTGAAGAAGCCGCCGTTGGTCTCTACGTAAGTATTCTGTCTTCAAGGTTTATACTTTCTTCGTGTTTTGTCTGAGTCTCTGCTCACCCCTCTTTCTTCATGCCTCCCCTCTATCTTGAGCGGGTCGCCGCTGCCTCCGTCATGGGGTCAGCGGAGACGCCCGCCACCACTCGGTGGATACACACCGCTGCCGACCTCCGGGAGGCGACGGAGCGGAATGCATAGGAGAAGCGCAATGAAGAAGAAGCCCTCCGCCTGGAGAAGGCGGAGGCCGATAGGGCGGAGGCCTCTGCTAAGAAAAAACTAGCGGAGGCCGAAGCCGCCACCGCGGCAAAGAGCGGGCTGAGGAAGCCGCACGCCGCCAGGCGGACTTGCTTGTTACCCCGCTGAACTCTGCGCCGCCGCCCCTGGAGTTCACGGGGCAGACTGGAGGAGCCGGTGGGGAGAACCTCGCCGAGGAGAGGGAAGGCGGCGAGCCCTCTACTCCGGGCGCAAACGTTCCGCCGCCACCTCCGCCGCCGTCTGAAGGCGTGCAAGGCAAGCAGCCAGCGGACCCTCCGGTGCCGCCGACCGAAGACGAGGCCGTGGTGAGGCTACTCCTCCAGGTCGGCTCGCCAGCACGCCGTCGTCTGGAGAAGGCGACTTCGGCACCCCGCCCCCTGTTAGCCGGCACGCCAGCTCGGCGGCTCCAGACGCCGAAGCGACAAGCGCCGCACCTGTTGGGTCGGTGCGAGGAGGCGGCACAGGGGCGTTGAATCGGGCGCTCTTGGACGTCCAGGCGAAGCTCCGCGGTGAGGGCGACGCCCTTCAGAGTTGCACCAAGGCGTTCCTAGCGTCGCGGGCAGTCGTCCGTGTACGTTTTTTCTTTGGGTCTTTGTTTTTCTTGTTCCTCTTTGTGGGGCCGCGCCAGCGCACCCACTGGGTGTAGTCCCGGAGTTTCGGGCCGGCTGCTGAGCAGGCGGCCCGGAACTCCAATTGATGAACTTCTGGGTACTAACTTTGTCTGAGATGCTTGTTGCAGGATTACCACAACCTCCGCGTCACTGCCTTCAACCGCAATGTTGAAGAGCTGGGCAAGCGGGCCGCCGACTTGGCGGAGAGGCGGAGTAAGTCCTTCCCTCTTTTTTCTTCTCTGCGGGGGCGCGCTAGCGCACCCACGGGCTGTAGTCCCCGAGATTCGGGCCGACTGCTGAGCAGTCGGGCCGGATCTCCCCGGTGACTTACTTTATTGATGACTGTTTTCTTTCTTCCTTTCCTTCAAGAGCCAACGCTGCTCTTCAACAGCAGCTGAGCAAGGTCAACTCCGCCCTGCTCGCCAAAGGGGAGGAGTGCAGAAGGCTCGCCACAGAGCGCGATATGCTGGCCACTCAGTTGGCAGAGTAGAAGGAGTTGCTTGCGAAGTCGCAGAGGAAGGCGGAGGAGACGGAAACCGCCCTCTTGGCCGAGTTCGTGATCGAGCGCTCCTCCTGGTCTGACAAGGAGGCACTGCTGTCCTCCGGCTTCCACGAGATTGAAGACATCGTTGATGGTGAGTCTCTTTTTTTCTTTCTTCGAGCTGCCGACTTAGATCGTGCCGACCCCTGGTTTTTGACTTGCTTTTTCGTTTCTTCGTGTCTTTTGCAGACTTCTTCCCTGGGCAGTCGCAGGCCTCTATCCAAGCCATCGAGGCCGATCGTGAAAGTCGGAGGGCGGAGGGCGCGGAGATCGCCGCCGATGCCCCCCGAACTCTCGATGAGCACATCTTGAGCATCGAGGCTCGCCTCCGGCCGGCTCACCGGATGCTTCGCCGGCTTCAGCGCGTCGGTGCCCAGGCGATTTCTGCCCTTTGGCCGGATATGCAGGCTCCGCGCACCCCCAGCCTGACGGCCAACTGGTTGGAGGTCGCGGTTGGTCGCCTCGAGGCCTGGAAGGGCTCTTTGGCCCGGGCTGGAGCGCGCCGGGCCTTGGAGTTCGTCAAGGCATGGTACCCGGGGCAGGATCTAGACCGGTTGGCCACACTTCGGTCGGAGGCCCAGCCGGAGCTGGCGGCTGCGGAAGATGCCCTTGTCAAGCGTGCTACGGCGATCACCGTGTCCACCAACACGAGCATCTTCGTCCCCGAGCGGTCTGAAGACGGCGATGAGGTACCGCCGGAGTGGTTTGGGATGAACCCAGATTACGGCGAAGACTCGGCGGAGGTGATTGGCTCCAGCGTCGAGGAGGAGGACGAGGCGGAGGATGAGGGCGAGGCGGAGGCACCAAAAGACGGAGCAGACGGCCATCCTCAGCCCGACCATGCCTCCAGCAACGAGCCGCGTGCGACTGACCCGACTGCTGCCGGAGGCGATCAAGCCGAGACTAGCCGGCCGACCACCCCGACGCCTGACGCTGGCGCCTCCTCCGACCCCCCGAACCCGTCTGCCGCCTCCTAAGCTGCCGATGTGTCTTTTGTTTTATCTGCTTCAGTAGTCTTTTGAAGAACTTGTTAATTCGCACAATTCCACCCGCGGGGTGTATTTTGAATCTCTATTCGACAACTC
>NC_041384.1:417799780-417853678 GCF_002162155.2 Triticum dicoccoides
ATATGTCTATCTTTTCTTGCTCATTGTTCTTTTGGCTCTTTTCCTTTGCCGCTTTCTCCTAGTTGCCTGCCTTGCCAATCGGACAGCCGCTCTGCGGACTGTTGCTGGATCAAGTGCTAGGCTACTTTGGGAAAGCAAGTACTTAGCCGATTTCAAGATTGTTTGAGCAAGTTGGATAGAAAACGACAATCCGACTGTCCGAGAGTCGGTTTGCGAGAAAGGCTGGAAGTCGTCTTGAGCTATGTTTTATGCTTTGAGTCCTTAGCCATTTTTTGTGCGAGCACCCATTCTACCTTACCTCTGCCCACCGTACAGTCGTTCTGCGAGCTGCGGCTTCTGGCAAAAGACGGCTTAGGTGCTACACACTACTTGTCCGGCTGCAGGAAGCATTTCATAGTGCAAGGCGGCAAGTCCCCGGGCCGACTTGTCGATCCCGGTGCCAAGCGGCATGACAAAGAGTAACATATTTGTAGGCATAATTTTTATTATACAAACAAAAGAGGGCAGTCCCCGAGCTCGTCTCGGGGGGCCCGAAGTCTTGGTACTTTAATACAAAAGGTAGTGTGGTACATACTGCATCAACTGTAAAATCTTCGGAGAAGATTTGCATTCCATGGCCGTTGTGTCTCCTTGCCGGAGTTGTCCCTCTTGCGTGCTCGGGGCTTCTGAGCGTCGATAAGGTAGTAGGAGTCGTTGCCTAGTACTTTGCTGATGATGAAAGGGCCTTCCCAAGGCGGCGACAGCTTGTGCTGGCCGGCTGTTCGCTGGATCAGCCGGAGCACAAGGCCACCTTCTTGGAAAGATCTTGGCCTGACCTTCCTGTTGTGGTATTGGCGCATGCTCTGCTGGTAGATGCTGGACTGCCTAAGTGCCAACAGCCGGCCCTCTTCCAGCAAATCGACGCCGTCTTGTCGTGTTTCTTCTGCTTCCTCCTCGGTGTACATGGTGACTCGTGGGGAGTCGAACTCTATGTCCATTGGGATGACGGCTTCGGCACCGTAGACGAGGAAGAAGGGCATGAAGCCGGTTGACTTGTTTGGAGTCGTGCGCAGACTCCAGAGGACGGCTGGCAGCTCGTCGAGCCAACAGCCAGCCGAGCGCTCCAGAGGCTCGATCAACCGAGGCTTGATGTCGGATAGGATGAGGCCGTTTGCTCGCTCCACTTGGCCGTTTGACTGCGGGTGGGTGACGGATGCTAGGTCCAGTCAGATGCCCTGTGTTGCGTAGAAACGAGCCAAGGCGCCTTTGGCAAAATTTGTGTCGTTGTCGGTGATGATGCTGTGTGGTATGCCATACCGAATTGTGATATCGGTGATGAAGGTCACAGCAGTCGGACCGTTCAGTTTCTTAATTGGCTTCACTTCCACCCACTTGGTGAACTTGTCCACTGCGACAAGTAGGTGAGTTAAACCACCTCGTGCTGTCTTGAATGGTCCCACCATGTCTAGACCCTAAACTGCGAAAGGCCAAGCAATGGGGATGGTCTTGAGCGCGGAAGCCGGCTGGTGTGGCTTGGAGCTGAACTTCTGGCACCCTTTGCATCTTTGGACCAACTCCTTGGCCTCTTCCAAGGCAGTCAGCCAAAAGAAACCGTGCCAAAAAGCTTTGGCGACAAGTGCTCTTCAAGCCGCATGGTGGCCGCATTCGCCTTGATGGATGTCTCTGAGGATCTCCTGGCCTTGCTCTGGCTCCACGCAGCGCTGGTAGACACCAGTGACACTGCGCCTGACCAGCTCTCTGTTGATTATGGTATAGGCTGCTGCCCGGCATTGTACTTGCCGAGCTAAGGTCTCATCGGTTGCTATGTTCACCAGCAATTTGAGGATGGGCTGGGCCCATGAGGGTGCTGCTATTTCTTCGACTACCAGAACTGCGACTTGGACGAGGGCGGCTGGGCTGGGAGGCGGCGGGCTGGAGTCAACAGCCGCTTGCTGGGCTGATGAAGTCCCCAGGCCAGCTGGCGCGGTCCTTGGGCCGAGTTCTGGAATCTTCGAGTCTGTCACCGCAGTCCCCGGGCCGGGCTCGACCGTGGCAGCTTTGGAGTCACCCGCCAAAGTCCCCGTTCAGACTGCCGGAACTCTGGAGTCGGATCTGCCGTCTTCGGGAGGAGCCGGCACAAAGATGGAGTCTGATTCTGGTGAAGGCTTGAGAGACGGCTTGAGGAGGCGTTGAAGGGCGACGCCAGATGGTATTGCTTGGCGGGTAGAGCCGATTCGTGCCAAGGCGTCTGCTTGGTCGTTATCGTTTCTTGGCACATGGAGGAACTCGTACCCTTCGAAATACCCACTGAGTTGCTGCACGAGGAAACGGTAACTCACCATGTTTGCGTCTTTCGCGTCCCAGTCGCTAGATGACTGCTGGACCACTAAGTCCGAGTCGCCATAACACAGGATCCGGCGGATGCCAAGTCCTTTGGCAAGCTGGAGCCCGTGAATAAGCGCCTCGTACTCGGCCACGTTGTTGGAGGCGGCAAAATGGATTTGCAGTGCATATTTGAGCTTGTCGCCTTTGGGAGAGGTGAGGACGACGCCGGCTCCCAAGCCGGTGCGCATCTTGCAGCCGTCGAAGTGCATCCGCCAATGGGTGGAGTCAGGCGCTGGAGGCAGGTACTGGGTCTCGGCCCAGTCAACGAGGAAGTCGGCCAATGCTTGTGATTTGATAGCGGTGCGGGGCTGGTAGTAGATGGTGTAAGGAGCCAGCTCTATGGCCCACTTGGCCACTCGACCGGAGGCATCTCGGCTACCGATGATCTCAGCAAGTGGAGCCGTGCAGACCACCGTGATTGGATGCTCTTGAAAGTAAGGCTTCAATTTCTTGGCAGCGAAGTGCACGCCGTAGCACATCTTCTGGTAGTGGGGGTAGTTCTGCTTGGAGTTCGACAGTACCTCGCTCAGGTAATATACTGGTCTCTGGACAGGTAGCGCCTTGCCTTCCTCCTTGTGCTCTACTACAATGACTGTGCTGACTACTCGGCTGGTGGCGGTGATGTACAAGAGCATAGGTTCATTGGGAGTCGGAGCCGCCGGGACGGGTGGAGTAGTCAGCATCTTCTTCAACTGGTGGAAAGCTTCGTCCGCCTTACGGTTCCACTCGAAAAAAGTGGTCTTCTTCATGAGTTGGTATAAGGGGAGAGCTTTCTCGCCCAGCCGACTGATGAATCGGCTGATGGACACCAAGCAGCCGGTGAACTTTTGCACATCCAGCAGTCGGCTAGGTACCTCCATTCTTTCGATGGCCTTGATTTTTACTGGGTTGCATTCTATGCCGCGTTCAGAGACCAGGAAACCTAGCAGCTGGCCGGCTGGTACTCCGAAGACGCACTTCTCGGGGATGAGCTTGATCTGGAACCGGCGCAGGTTCTCAAAGGTCTCCTTGAGGTCTTCCAGCAATGTTCCTCGCTTTTCCGTCTTCACCACCACGTCGTCCACATAAACATGGGTGTTCCTGCTGAGCTGCTTGAGGAGGCACTTCTCCATGCAACGCTGAAAGGTGGCGCCGGCATTCCTCAAGCCGAACGTCATGGTGAGGTAGCAGAATGCTCCAAACGGCGTGATGAAGGCGGTCTTCAATCTGTCAGCCGAGTTCAGCTTGATCTGGTGATATCCTGAGTACGCATCCAAGAAACTCAACAGCTCGCATCCGGCTGTGGAGTCTATCACCTGATCAATTCTCGGCAGAGCAAACGGGTCCTTGGGGCAGGCCTTGTTGAGGCTCGTGTAGTCAATACACATTCACCATTGCTTGTTCTTTTTAGCACCAGGACCGGATTTGCCAACCACTCCGGGAAGAAAACTTCCATAATGAAGCCGGCTGCTAGGAGTCGGGCTATCTCTTCTCCGACAACTCTTCTCTTCTGTTCTGATAAGCGGCGCAGGGGCTGCCTGACCGGCTTTGCATCAAGTCGGACGTGTAACTTGTGCTCGGCGAAATCCGTCGGTACACCTGGCATGTCCTTAGGAGACCATGTGAAGATGTCCCGATTCTCATGGAGGAAATCGATGAGCTCGCCTTCCTATTTGCTGTCGAGGTTTGCACCTACGACAGCGTACCTCTCTGGGTGCTCCGGATCCAAGGGTATCTTCTTTGTCTCTTTGGCCGGCTTGAACGAACCTTCGTCTTCCGACTCCTTCGGGTCGGGCGATATCCCCGGCTGCTTGCCGGCCATTGCCACAACTCGCTCAAGGAGTCGCTTCTCGGCCGCAATCACCAGGGACTCGGCTAGCCGACTGCTCTCGGCCGCGCAAGCGGACGACTTCTGGTAGTCGCCGACCACAGTCAGAATTCCCCTGGAACTGGGCATCTTCATCTTGAGGTAGGCATAGTGGGGGACCGCCATGAACTTGGCCAAGGCGGGCCGGCCAAGTAGCGCATGGTATGGGCTCTCAAGGTCCACTACCTCAAACCAAACAGACTCTCTTCGGAAGTGATCTTTGTCCCCAAAGAGGACGTCAATCAAGATCTTGCCGATTGGTGAGCAGGAAAGCCCAGGAACAATGCCGTGGAACACAGTCCGGCTGTTCTGAAGCTGTCTCTGCTTGATTCCTAACTTCTCCATGGTGTCCTTGTACAGGATGTTGATGCTGCTGCCCCCATCTATCAGAACTCGTGAGAAACACGCGGCCCGTTTGTCCGTGGCAAAGGTGGCGTCCAGGACCAAGGCGTAGGAGCCCGGACTCGGCATCACTTCTGGGTGGTCAGCCCTGCTCCAGCTGATGGGCCTCTCAGACCAGTGCATGAACTCTGGCATCTCTGAGGCTACTGCATTCACCTCTTGTCGCTGCAGCCGCCTGCTACGTCGATCATCAGCCACACTGGTGAACACCATGTACGCTCTGTGCTCTTCAGGGTATTCGTCTTGTATCGCGTCGACTGGCCTGACTGCCGACTGCTGGGGCGGAGGCGGCTGCCCAGTAGGCGGGGGTGGCAGGAGGCCGTCTCCCTTGGCAATCCTGGTGAGCCAGTGGCACTTCCGGGTGGTGTGATTCGACGGCTTCGCGCCGCTGTGGAACTTGCAAGGTCCATCCAAGGTCTGCTCATAGGAGAAGGCCGGCAACCAGTTCGGCTTGCCGCCTTTCTGTCGCTTGGGAGGAGGCTGCTCTTCTGGCTACTGGGCTTCGACGGTCGCGACCTGCCGGCTGCTAGAAGCCGGCTGCGGGGCCTTGCGCTTGTGGTCGCCCTGCTATTGTCGCCGGCCGGCGTCTGCTGCCGGAGTTCTTGCAGCCTGAGGAGCTACTTTGCCAGTCGTGCTGATTTGAATCTCCGTCTTCATGGAGGAGTCGGCTGTAGCGTACTTGTCCGCTATGATCAGCAGCTCGTCGAGGGTTTTTGACTCGTCGCAGAGGAGCTTGTGCTTGAGGAGGGTGCCTTCTCGGCACCCGGCTGTGAAGTAGTCGATGGCCTGCACCTCGTGCACGCCCTCGCAGGAGTTCCGGAGCTCAGCCCAACGCGTGAGGTAGTCGCGAGTCGACTCGTCAGGACCTTGCACGCATAGGGAGAGCTGACGAGGCTTGGGAGGACGCTTGTACATGCTGGTGAAGTTGCGGACGAATGCTTCAGTGAAGTCGACCCAGCTATTGATGCTGCGGGGCTTTAGGCTATTCAGCCATGTCCGGGCTATGCCCTGGAGCATGAGCGGAACGTACTTTACGGCGACACGCTTGTTGTCGTTCGCTATGCTGACAGCCGTGGAGTAGTCGACTAGCCAGTCTTCCGGCTTCACGGAGCCGGTATACTTGGGTGTGTCTCTTGGGAGCGTGAACCCTCTGGGAAAGGGCTCGTCCCGAATGCGGGGCCCGAAACAAGGCGGACCCAGCTCGTCTTCTTCTTCCAGCGCCAGGGACCGGTGAAGTCGGTCGATCCGGTGGCGGCCGTCATTCTCTCCAACTCCCTCTCGGCGGCCAAGGCGGTCACCGAGAGTCGGATGGTCAACAGGCGGAGGGGAGACTTGCCTCTCCTTGCGGGGAGGGGGAGGCGGACAGTCGTCCCGTCGTTCCACTGCTCTTGGGCGGCCGTCTCGGTCGCGCTCTATGGTAATCCGAGTCCGAATGTGGCTGACAGCCGACTCCTTGTCCTTCCTTCCTCGGGCACCGCCAGTCGGTGCCCGAGACGTCGCGCCTTGATCTCGGTGCGGGTCATCATTTGGCCGCTGCGGCGCCTCCGTGTGGCAGCCGGCCTCGTTCTGCGCAGCGGCCGCGTCGAGGAGCCGCTGGACTCGCTCCATCATGAGGCGGCGCTCTTCGCCCTCGAAATTGTCCAGCTCATCCGCCGCTGCCTGGGCGGCTCGGATGTTCTCTGCTGGCGTGGCATACACGGGGCGGCTAGCCCCAAACAGGCTAGCGATGGCTACGCCGCGCTGCTGAATCGTGCCAAGGCGGCTGGGCCCTGCCGGGGCCGGTGAGCCGCCAACAACGCGATCCATCTCCCGCTGGTAAGCTTCTGACAAGCGTCTCATGCTGGCTAGCTTCTTCGCGCCTTCAACAAGCTGAAGGCGGCACGCTTCTAACGTCTCTGCGTCAGCATCTTCCGGAATGGGCGCAGCTAGGTCTTGCAGCGCCGCGCCGAGTGAGTCGGGCGCCCTTCCACCAGGGAACTCGTCATGAATGATGACCAGCACCTCAGTGACGGTGCTCCCGTCACTCTCCGCGTGGGGGAGAGGTTCGTCGTAGACCACCACGTTGGTGGGGAACGCGTCGACCGACGCAGTGTCGGAGTCGACCATTATCGGGTCGGTGGAGCCTAGGGACTCCAAGTCTATGGCAGGCTCGCCGGAAACGTGGAGTTGATCGAGGAGGCCCGCGAGGACGTTTTCGGGGCCGCCTGCACCTGCGTCGGACGCAGGTTCGTCGGAGAGGCGGACCTCGCCGACAAGTTCGGCCAAGGAGCTGGCTGCGCAGGCGATCTCAACGCCGCGCAGCGCGTCGACGCAGACTTCGTCTGGCGTGCCTGGCTGGCTGCGCTCGCCAGGGAGAAAAAGGGTTCCCGTCCAGAACAGATCTCCGGACGGCGGTGCACCAGGCCCCATGGTGGGCGCCAAAATTCGGGGGTTTGGTGCGACATATGCCAACAGATGGCTTATCAGGGTGGGGGCGGGTAGAACATCGCTGGTGCCTCGAAACGGGATGAGGCGAAGACATGCACGCCGGCGAATCTTACCCAGCTTCGGGGCTCTTCGGGGAGATAATACCCCTACTGCTGCTCTGCGGGGTCTCCGCATGATCAGTATGGTCAAGTGTTTACACGGTTGCTCCTTGAGCTGTGTCCGGTGGTAGGAAAGGGCAGGGCTAGCTCTCACCCTCTATCTGGGTGGTATAGAACTACTGGGATCCAAGCCTTTGCACGGGTGCCCTGGGGGTTTATATAGGCCTACCCCCCAGGGGTACAATGGTAATTCGACTGGGTGCGGGCCCAGCTATCAATGCCTTCGACCTCCGACTTCTCTGCCGACTGCTGGGGCCCGCCGACTGGTCTGGTACGAAGCCGACAGGCCACGCCCGCCGCGGGCGGGTCTTGCCGGCTGCCGATTACTGTAGCCGTGCTCCTGATGACGCAGGCTTGGTCATGGGGTCGTGGCAACAGCCCCGCCGCCTGGCGGGCGATCACTGTGGCCACTCCCCATCTCTTCTTGATTAATGGCACGCGGGCCCCGGGGGAGGGCTCGGCCGACTCCCCCGGGCCGACTCCCGACGGGTTCGACTGGCGGTTCTCCCGCCGTCTCCCGAGGTCTCGCTGGCTTGTGGGCCCCGCTGCCTCCAGGCCATACAGACAAGCCGTCGTGGGCGCGGGTCCAGGTATAGTGGTGCTGATGTCAGGGCCGACTGGGCAACAGTGCTACGCCGCAGGGAGATCTTCCCAAGTACGGCGCGCTGTAGCCATGCCTGTCCTTGGTAAGGGGCGGGGAGTGGGCTTCATTATAGCCACGCCCCTGCCCCGTCCCCTCGATGAGGTCACGTTTTGTTGGAGTCGCCGGCCGACTCCCCAAAGCCGGCTTCTCTGGAAGTCTCCCCTGGGACTGGGCCGTGTGCGGGCAGTCGGCCGCCTTGCCGTAGACCTTACATGATTTGGAATTTGAGAGAGCCATACATGATTTGGAATTTGATAGAATACTCTATGTGCTTCACTTATATCTTTTGAGCTTTATAGTTTTGCTCTAGTGCTTCACTTATATCTTTTAGAGCACGGTGGTGGATTTGTTTTATAGAAACTATTGATCTCTCATGCTTCACTTAGATTATTTTGAGAGTCTTATTAGCATGGTACTTTGCTTAAAATCCTAATAGGCTTGGTATGCAAGATTAATAATAAAACTTTCGTATGAGTGTGTTGAATACTAAGAAAAGTTTGATGCTTGATGATTGTTTTGAGATATGGAGGTAATAATATCAAAGTCATGCTAGTTGAGTAGTTGTGAAATTGAGAAATACTTGTGTTGAGATTTGCAAGTCCCGTAGAATGCACGTATGGTAAACGTTATGCAACAAATTTGAAACATGAGGTGTTATTTGATTGTCTTCCTTATGAGTGGCGGTCGGGGACGAGCGATGGTCTTTTCCTACTAATATATCCCCCTAGGAGCATGCGCGTAGTACCGAGGTTTTTGATGACTTGTAGATTTTTGAAATAAGTATGTGAGTTCTTTATGACTAATGTTGAGTCCATGGATTATACACACTCTCACCCTTCCATCCTTGCTAGCCTCTTCGGTACTGTGCATTGCCATTTCTCACATTGAGAGTTGGCGCAAACTTCGCCGGTGCATCCAAACCCCGTGATATGATACGCTCTTTCACACATAAACCTCCTTATATCTTCCTCAAAACAGCCACCATACCTACCTATTATGGCATTTCCATAGCCATTTCGAGATATATTGTCATGCAACTTTCCATCATTCCGTTCATCATGACACATTCATCATTGTCATATTGCTTAGCATGATCATGTAGTTGACATAGTAGTTGTGGCAAAGCCACCGTTCATAATTCTTTCATACATGTCACTCTTGGTTCATTGCATATCTCGGTACACCGCCGGAGGCATTCATATAGAGTCATCTTTTGTCCTAGTATCGAGTTGTAATCATTGAGTTGTAAATAAATAGAAGTGTGATGATCATCATTATTAGAGCATTGTCCCAAGTGAGGAATATAAAAAAAAGAGAAAGGCCATAAAAAAAGAGAAGGCCCAAAAAAAAGAGAAAGGCCATAAAAAAGAAAAGGCCCAGAAAATGAGAGAAAAAGAGAGAAGGGACAATGTTACTATCCTCATTTTTTTGGGCCTTTTCTTTTTTATGGCCTTTCTCATTTTTTTGGGCCTGTCGGCGGGCGTCCTCGCCGTTCCCTGTCACCTGCCGTCAGCGCCGCCACCGGCCCGGCGGGGGACGAGCAGCGAGCATCGTCCCAGCATCCGTCCGTGCGGCAAGACGGCCGCACCGCAACTCCCTCGCTCGCCCCAGCTGGTTCTTCGTCCCGCGCGCTCCGCGCGCCCATGGAGCCCCGCAACCTCTCCCCCGCCCATCACGCTGCACCAACACCCCCGGTCGTCACGGCCCTCTTGGGCGGCTCGCAGGAGCCGCCTACAAGTCACCACATCAAGCCGTTCATCCGCCGAGTCAGCGCCGCTTCCACGCGGCAGGGGGCTCCCCTGGACCGAGCAGCGTCCGAGACCGGCCTGACCTTCAGCTCGGAGGACCACCCCACCAACTCGGCCTGCTCGGGTGCGCTCCCCATGCTGTGCACTCCCACCATCTGCTAGGTGGCCGTCACCAGAACCCTCATTGATGGCGGCACGGGCCTCAGCGTGCTCTCGGTTGAGTCCTTCAACCTCCTCTGCATACCCCTGGAGTGGCTGCAACCCAGCCGGCCCTTCTCAGGCGTTGGGGGCAAGTCGTCCAGCTCCTTGGGACAGATCCGGCTCCCAGTAACCTTCGGCACCTACGACAACTTCCGCACAGAGCTGGTCGACTTTGACATCGCCCCCATCGGCCTCCCCTACAACGCCATCCTCGGCTACCCAGCGCTGGCCCAGTTCATGGCCGCGACGCACCCGGCGTATAACCTCATGAAGATGCCCGGGAGTAGCGGTGTCCTCACTGTGCACGGGGACACTGGGTATGCACTGCGGGTGCTCAAGCTCGCCTTCAAGACGGCGGCGTCGGCACAGCCCGCCGACTTGGAGACCCCCAGGCCCAAGGGGGCTGCACCTGCCAAGAAGAAACAGTTGTTCACCCAAGACAAGGCAGAAACCAAGCAGATACCCGTCGACGAGGACGGGTCCACCAATGCCACTTTCACCATAGGCGCCCACCTCAAACCCGAGCAGGAGGAGGCCCTGGTCGGGTTCCTGCGCGCAAACAAGAAGGTATTCGCTTGGGAGCCTGACCAGTTGGCAGGGATCCCTAGGAGTGTAATCGAGCATCACCTCAACGTGTGCCCCAACGTGCGCCCTGTGAAGCAGAAGGCCAGGCGGCAGTCCATAGAAAAGCAGGCCTTCATTGTCCAAGACACCCGCAAGTTAGAAGCCGCTAGGGTCATTCGCGAGGTCCGATACCCAGATTGGTTGGCCAACCCCGTCGTTGTGCCAAAGAAGGGAGGGCAGGAGCGCATGTGCGTCGACTTCACCAACCTCAACAAAGCATGCCCGCAAGATCCGTTCCCGCTCCCCTGCATCAACCAGATCGTCGATTCCACTGAGGAATGCGACCTGTTATGCTTCTTGGATGCCTTCTCTGGGTATCACCAGATCAAGATGGCGGTAGAAGACGTCGAGAAGACAACCTTCCTAACCCCGTGTGGGGTGTACTGCTACAGATGCATGCCATTCGGGCTGCGTAACGCAGGGGCGACCTTCCAGCGGTTGATGCACATCACCTTGGGCCCGCAGCTCGGGAAGAATGTTGAAGCTTACGTCGATGACATTGTGGTAAAGTCTCGGGAGGCCAGGACCTTGATACAAGACTTGGAGGAAACCTTCACGAGCCTCAACGCAGTGAACCTACGGCTCAACCCAGAGAAGTGTGTGTTCGGAGTCCCCTCGGGCAAGCTCTTGGGTTTTCTCGTGTCCCACCAAGGCATCGAGGCTAACCCGGAGAAGGTCAAGGCGGTTGAAGACATGAGCCCGCCAAAGACCCTTAGAGAAATGCAGAAGCTCACGGGGCGCGTGACCGCGCTAGGGCGCTTCATCTCCAAGTTGGAGGAACGAGCACTGCCTTTCTTCAAGCTAATGAAGAAAAAGGGGCCCTTCGAGTGGACTGAAGAGGCCGACAAGGCGTTCTAGGATCTCAAGAGACACCTGACCAGCCCACCGGTCATGGTGGCTCCGCGCCCTCAGGAGCCCCTGGTGCTTTACCTTGCCGCCACTCCCTACTCCGCCAGCGCAGCCTTGGTGGCAGTCAGAGAGGAGCGCCGAATCAAAACCGCGGCAGCAGCCCGGGACAAGGCAGAACAGGGACAAGGAAGGCCTACAGAAACCGCCACCGCGGCTGAGGAGGATCAGCCGCCGCAAAGAGGCGCACCAGAGGCGGAAGAGGCCCCTCTTCCAGATGGCCAGTCTCAGGAGGCCTCATTGCCTCAAGAGGCGCCAGGTCTCCAAAGGGAGCCACCAGCACTGATGCACTCCACCTTGTTGAGCACCTAGTGTACTTCGTTAGCACGGTGTTGCGGGATGCAAGGGCACGGTACCCCATGCCTCAGAAACTCCTCCTCGCGCTATTGGTAGCCTCGTGCAAGCTGCGGCACTATTTTCAGGGTCACCCCATCAAGGTCGTCTCATCATACCCCCTGGAGAGAGTGCTCAGGAGTCCTAATTCAGCTGGAAGGGTCGCTGAGTGGAACATAGAACTGCAAGCGTTTCAGCTCGAATTCAGCACGACCAGAGTCATCAAGGGAGCAGCGTTGGCAGATTTTGTGGCAGAATGGACGGAGGCGCCAGGCCTCAAGGCCGACGAGGATCGGTCCCTGTCCCTGGGAAGCAAGGCGCCAAAAGGCTGGGTCATGTACTTCGATGGGGCGTTCTCCAGGCATGGCGCTGGGGCTGGGGCGGTGCTTATATCGCCCGCTCAGGACAAGCTCTATTACGCCGTGCAGCTCTGTTTCCAGCAAGGTGAGAAGGTCTCCAACAACATAGCGGAGTATGAAGGTTTAATAGCGGGCTTGAAGGCCACGGCTGCCCTGGGGGTGAAACGCCTCACCATCAAGGGCGATTCGCAGCTCCTTGTCAATTTCTCCAACAAGGTGTACGAGCCGAAGGATGAGCACATGGAAGCCTACCTAGCGGAGGTCCGCAAGATGGAGAAGCAGTTCTGGGGGCTGGAGTTGCAGCATGTGCCCCGTGGCACCAATCAGGAGGCCGACGACATCGCCAAACGGGCGTCCAGGCAGTTACCTCAGGAGCCTGGCATTTTCGAGGAGCGGCTCTTCAAGCCATCAGCCCTGCCGTCATTATCGAACATGGCTCAGCCCCAGGAGGAGCTCCCCCAGCCACCTGCCTCAGGGGCTCCGGCCTGTGGCCCGGCCTCAGGAGCACGCCTGCTCCTGACGATGGAACCTCAAGAGGGATGTTGGATCGCGGAGCTCCGGAGTTACCTAACGCAAGGGACCGTGCCGGAGAAGGAGGAGGAAGCGGAGCGAGTGGCACGCCAGGCCACGGCATACTACATCAAGGATGGAGAGCTCTACCGGAAGCGGCCAAATGATGTATCCCTGCGCTGCATCTCCAGGGAGCAAGGGAAGGAACTGCTGGAAGATATACACGGCGGAGACTGTGGACATCATTCATCATCACGAACCCTCGTCGGCAAGGCGTTCTGCAGTGGGTTTTATTGGCCCACCGCACTCAATGACGCCGTCGAACTAGTGAAAGCTTGTGAGGCCTGCCAGTTCCACGCCAAGAAGATCCATCAGCCAGCAGGAGGCTTGCAGACTATACCCCTCTCGTGGCCATTCGCAGTCTGGGGGCTGGACATCTTGGGCCCGTTTCCTCGGGCGCCCGGGGGCTACCGCTACCTCTACATCGCCATGGACAAGTTCACCAAGTGGGCTGAAGTAGAGGCTGTCCGCACCATTCCCGCGGGTTCCCCGGTCAAGTTCATCAAGGGCATCGTGAGCCGGTTCGGGGTGCCGAATCGCATCATCACGAACAACGGTTCGCAGTTCACCAGTAACCTCTTCAAAACATACTATGCTAACCTTGGAACACATATATGCTACGCTTCGGTGGCGCACCCCCGAAGCAACGGCCAGGCCGAGCGAGCCAACACGGAGGTCCTGAGGGGCCTCAAGACCAGGACGTTCAACAAGAAGCTAGAGGCCTGCGGCAGAGGTTGGTACGACGAGCTTCAGTCTGTGTTGTGGTCCATCCACACAACCGCGACCAAGCCGACTGGAGAGACCCCGTTCTTCCTGGTCTACAGAGCCGAAGCGGTCCTCCCTCACGAGGTCATACGTCGCTCCGCGTGGGTCCTGGCGTTTGATGAGGCGCAGCAGGATGCCATGCGGGGGATGGACCTCGTGCTGGGGGAGGAACGTCGCCGAGAAGCCGCGCTACGAGCGGCGAGGTACCAACAAGCGCTGCGGTGATATCACTGCCGCAACATCCGCCCCAGGACCCTCGAGGTAGGAGACCTCGTGCTCAGGCGGGTTCTCTCCAGGGAGGGGCTGCACAAGCTCTCTCCCATGTGGGAGGGCCCGTTCAAAGTTGTTCATGTTTCCAGGCCTGGCTCCGCGCGCTTGGAGACTCAGGAGGTGGTGCCAGTCCAGAATGCATGGAACATCCAGCACCTCCGGAGGTTCTACCTCAAAAAAGGCCCAGAGCCTGTGAAGAAGGCGAATGCCTGTGAAGCTATCGCATTTTGGAAAAGGCCCAGAGCCTGTGAAGAAGGCGAATGTCTGTGAAGCTATCGTGTTTTGGAAAAGGCCCGGAGCCTGTGAAGAAGGCGAATGCCTGTGAAGCTATCGCGTTATGGAAAAGGCCCGGAGCCTGTGAAGAAGGCGAATGCCTGTGAAGCTATCGCATTTTGGAAAAGGCCCGGAGCCTGTGAAGAAGGCGAATGCCTGTGAAGCTATCGCGTTTTGGAAAAGGCCCGGAGCCTGTGAAGAAGGCGGATGCCTGTGAAGCTATCGCGTTTTGGAAAAGGCCAGGAGCCTGTGAAGAAGGCATATGCCTGTGAAGCTATCGCGTTTTGGAAAAGGCCCGGGGCCTGTGAAGAAGGCGAATGCCTGTGAAGCTATCGCATTTTGGAAAAGGCCCAGAGCCTGTGAAGAAGGCCAACGCCTTTGAAGCTCACCGCCCGTGACACTCTCACGTAATAATGAGTTGGGGCTGTACACGCCCCGGAGTCTTAGGAGCGCCGGCCTCAGGCCCTGGGGCTCCCTCCCACGCCCAGTGGCAGCACTTAGCTCCGCGCTGGTGAGAAGACGTCGAAGACTAGATTAGGTGCCAGACGCGGCTTTTCATTTGATTTCCGAAGTTGGCTTGTTCCCTCTCGTTCTAAGTTTTATTGAAGTTGTTGCTGTCTTTGGCTTGTGGTTCTTCGACTTTTCGCTCTCCTGCCTCGATTTCTCTTGTGCAAGGCCTCGCGAGGGAGGGGCAGCTGAGCGCCCTCGCGAGTGTTCCTACCCTAGTCATCCAAAGAGTTCGCGACCTGGGCCCCTTACAGGAGCACCCCTCCAGTCTGTGCCCCACGGGCACCGCGACACAAACAAAGGGCCTGGGTCGGTCGCCCCCCCCCCCCTCCCCGCGGTCGGGGCCGTGAACTATCCACGCTCGGGCACGTAGCCGGAAGGTACGGTAACGAAAGCAGAACGATGATTAACAGCAATAACCCAAGCACGCCCCCGTGGGGCTCCACACTATTGTCTTTGTTACGCAGGAAAAAGGAAAAGAAAGAACAAATCTGGTGTAGCTCGCCTCACACCGGCCCGCAGGGAAGGCCCGAGCTGCCTCCGGAGCTCAGGCGGACTCCCTCTCGCGCTTCACCAAGGCGCGACAGCGGGCGGACATGTTGCCACCCCCCAAGCAGATATGACGGCGTGGAGGCTGACCGCGGCCACCGCTAGAAGAGCCGCCGCCTGAAGAAGAACCGGAGAAGCTTGAGGAACCCTGAGCGCCGCCGGCCGCGCGAGCGCTGCCCTCTCCATCATCGCCGGAGCTGGGTTCCTAGCCGCGGTCGTCACCCTCGGGGCAACACCCTGCGCGGCGACCATCTTCCCCAAACACCCTCACGTAGAGGGTGGCATCGCCATCAAACTTGAAGTGTAGGGTGCACCGACGGCTCAGGCCACGCGCGCGGGTAAACGCCTGCCAACCGCGAGCCAGGAACAGGCTCCCGGCCGCGGAGACCTCCAGTGAGACCCATGAGGCCCGGCTGCAGCAGCCGTCGGCCTGGAGCCAGAGGACGCCCGAGGCGCCGGCCGGGATCTCGCCAAGGAGGAAGCGAGGAAGTGGAAGCCGGGTGCTGGTCGGCCCCGCCGACCACACGACGAACTCCGGCAGCACTTCAGCAGCGCGAAAGCGCGGCCTAGGGGGACACGCAGCTGGAGCGCACCCCCCGGCCGGAGCAATCCGCCCGTCGCTCTGCTGAAGATTGCCTCCACGGCCACGGGGAGCCACCGCGGTGGCCACAGGATGTTTGCGAGGGCGCCCTCGGCAGCGCTTGGGTGGGGTAGAGGCGGGCCCAACCTGGCTAGCCTTCCCCTTCTCTGCGGCCGAGAACCTCCTTGACGGGGCCATGAAGAAAAGGAGAAGCAAGGAGGGATGAACTGGAAGGGCGCGCGTCGGTCCATACTTATAACTGGCGATGGCCAACCAACGGCCCCCACGATCATAGGTAATTATGACCCGCTTGGCATGCAGGGACTTGTCCAATCCGTGCAGTTGCCGAGGCGCCATGGGGAAGTGGATACGCCCACGTCCAATCAACCGCCACGCGCCGCCCAAGGCCGCAGGCTGTTAGGGCCCGCGGCGCTTCGCTCTTGCCCTTCCGCCTCCCTACACGGCCAAGTTCGGGCACGCCTCAGGCCCGGGGGCTACTGTCGGCGTTCTGGGAACGGGGGTCCCCAGACTTGCCTGCCTGCGGCCCGCGGTGTGGCTCAAAGGGGGGCCCAGCGCGGCCCATCTTCACCAACACAAACCCAAGACCCTCGTGAGGGGCCAAGCCTCGCGGGGCGGACGACACGGAGCTTCCTCAAGCGCGGCCTCGTCAGGCTGGCTCATGAGGAGGTGGAGAGATCAAGGCGGGGTATCTCACGAGGTGCCCGTGATGCAAGCCATGACGACTGGGGGCGCTAGGCGGGTGCCAGCCCGTGCAGTGTCCTCCCTTCCTCTTTGGTGCAAAGGGGGGCAAGCGCAGCCGCGGAGTACCGAGGCATCAGGCAAAGGTTGCCATTTCGGTGCAACGAGACCAAGACCAGGAGGACTACGAGACGGAGGTCACCGTGGAGCCCAAGACGGCGTCATCACCAGAGCTTTGCGCAGGCGAAGACTACTTTTGTCAGGGTAGCTAGTACTAGCTGTCCCCCTTCAAATTAGCTCGCCATTGTTGGCTCCCTTCCCGCTCGATATTTGGGAAGAGGACCAGGGCCACTATAAATAGGACCAGCCACCCACAGAGCAAAGGGGGCCGAGGGTTTGGAAGGATAGAGAAGATCAGAAAGAGAGAGAGAGAGAGAGAGAGAGAGAGAGAGAGAGAGAGAGAGAGAGAGAAAGGTGACTGAGCTCCTCCCAGCAGTTCATCTCCCCAGCCAAGAGCAGACCCTCGCGAGGCTGTTCTTCCTTGTATTGTTCATCATCATCAGCCCAAGAGGCAATCCACCACACCACACACTGGAGGAGGGTATTACACCACAATGGTGGCCCGAACCAGTATAAACTCTGTGTCTCTTGTGTTGTCCTTTCCATATTCTAGATACTAGCAAGGCGGGGAGGTAGGTAGGTAGGAGGCGAAATCTCCGCGCGCACCCCAGTGTTCGAACCTCAAGGGTCTGCCGGAAGCCGAAATCCGACACCTGAGGATGAGACCTTGGCTAGACAGATAACCCGGCGGTCTAAATCAATGACAATTGCCAATGGTGAGTTGCATCATCGCGGTGTCACCGGGACGTTTCAACGTTGTGTCTCTCCTGAGGAAGGTCATGAAATTCTTCGTGAGATCCATGAAGGAGATTGTGGCCATCATGCCGGGTCAAAGTCTCTTGTGGCCAAAGCTTTCCATCATGGTTTTTGCTGGCTGACGGCTCATGCTGATGCGGAGGATTTGGTCAGTAGGTGTGATGGTTGTCAGAAATTCGCACGACGGGCGCACGTGCCAGCTCAAGAATTGCGGATGATTCCAATAACTTGGCCGTTTGCAGTCTGGGGGCTCGATATGGTTGCACCTTTCAAAAGATCCAAAGATAAAAAGACACACCTTTTGGTGGCAGTTGACAAATTCACGAAGTGGGTTGAGGCAGAGCCAGTTAGTAAGTGTGACGCATCCACGTCGGTTCAATTCATGAAAAAGGTGATATTTCGTTTTGGCTTTCCACATAGCATTATAACTGACAATGGTACTAATCTGTCCAAGGGTGCTATGGAGGAATTTTGCCAACGTGAGCATATCCGGCTTGATGTTTCATCAGTAGCTCACCCCCAATCCAATGGTCAAGCTGAGAGAGAAAATCAGGAAATCTTGAAAGGTCTCAAGCCCCGACTTATGGTTCCTTTACAACGGACGTCGGGTTGTTGGGTGGAGGAGTTACCCTCTGTGATATGGAGCATCAATACTACCCCTAGCAGGTCTACGGGTTATACGCCTTTCTTCATGGTTTATGGAGTAGAGGCAGTCCTGCCAAGTGACATCCGTCATGACTCGCCCCGCATGGCGGCTTATGTTGAAGCTGATAACGAACAAGCCCGTCAGGATGCACTTGACCTATTAGATGAAGAGTGTGACTTAGCAGCAGCCCGCTCAGCGATTTACCAAAAGGACCTGCGTCGCTATCACAGCCGTCGGTTTAAGTCCAGAACCTTTCAGGAAGGTGACTTGGTGCTCTGGCTCATCCAGGACCAAACTGATGCACACAAATTATCCCCTCCTTGGGAAGGACACTTTGTGGTCAGAAGGAACTTGAACAATGGGTCATACTACCTCATCGATGTTCAGAGCACAAAGACTCACGTAAGTGGGAGGAAGAGACCCGCCGGCCGTGGAATATCGCTCATCTTCGGCCTTACTATACTTGAGCCACCGACTCTCATAATGTACATACTTTGACGTTGTATCTATTATGATAAGTAATAAAGCAGGACCTCTGTCCTTTTTCATTCTCAGTAATCACATGCCTTTATCATTATACTTTCAAAATGACCAATTAGGGGCTGATTGTGTTCAAATCTAGCTTAACCCTTTGGTCCAGCTCATGATCATATTCGGATCTAGCCGTTAAACCTTATGATCACTAGGGGGCTTCCTGTTCAAACATAGGTCGTATTCGAACCAAAGAGAACATAGCTGTCAGTACCCTCTTGATCGGCGCAATGCCAAACTCACTAGGGGGCTTCTTGATCGTATTCGAATCATAGCTTAACCCCTTTTGGGTCCGACTTGGATCATATTCGAATCAGGGTCGTTGAAAACCTATCAAGGTCGTTTGGGGGCTTCCTGTTCAAACATAGGTCGTATTCCAACTGTAGAGAACATAGCTGTCGGTACCCTCTTGATGGGCGCAACGCCAAAGCCACTTGGGGCTACATGATCGTATTCAAATCCTAGCTTAAACCCTTTGGTCCGGTTTACTGATCGTATTCGAATCAGAAGCCTCCAAATATTTCTTGGTGTTTGACTTACATTGTTTGAAAGACAATCTTTTTGTTTTTTCGGTTTCGTTGTCTAAATCTAAGTATAAGTATGGTTTCAATTTAAACCATCTTTGTTTTTTACGATGAAGCGCCAGTGTACGACAGTCATCATACATATGGAAGTATTGGCTTCTAAAGATTGGGTTAGCACCCTTACTGTTCGGGTCACATAAGCCGGCAGTCTAGATTCAAGATCACAGGTATGATATTGTCGTTAAAATTCATAACAGGCTTATCTATGTTTTCTTCAATCAGAGGCTTTCCAGCCTTAATTATCCTTACATCCAGCCTTGATTATATAGTTATGTTAGTTTCCATGGTTGTGTACTGGGCGTTTTGACCCGTCCAGCGATAAACCGCCAGGACAATTTTCATATCTTCTGTGTAGGAACAGATTCAAACAATACTTATATTGTAAAGGATGAAAGGCATATCTTCACATTATGGATAAAAGTGTCGTACGCAGCACAATATGCATGATGGCATAAGCAGAACATGAAGTTTTAAGCTAGCCTATTACAAGGCACTTGGAGCCCAAAAGGATAATACTGGTTTTTTTCGCATAAGCAGATGATAAACTAAAGTCGGTTCATCAATCTTGGCCGGGTTGTTTGGATGGTTACGACTCATCCCTTGACGATTCATCCTCCTCCACCATTTGGAAATTGGGCTTGGACCAATCAAAGCTGTGAAGAGCGACAAACTCAGCCTCATCATCAATTAGACCAGATGGGTCAATTTCCGGGGCGAAGGTGTGCTGACGAACCGGCGGGATTAGATCCGTCACTTTATACGAAAGAGTCACCATCTTTTTATTCTCAGCATCAAAACCCGGTTGATACTTGGTAAGATTGGTTTCTTCGGCAATAATGGTGGCAGGAGGACGAATCTGTTTTACACAAGTAGCAAAGTCTTCCTGGTCGAAGGGACTCCCATCTTCCTTAAAACTGGGATACCCCTTGGCTACATCCGCCGGGTCTAGCTCCGGCACCCAGGCCTTGGAGCGGCTTAAGGCAGTTACGGCTCCGGCTCTCGCACAGGAGCGCTTGACTTCTTGAAACCTGGAGGGTAAGATGGATAGCTTCTTCAAGACATCACTCAATAAATTTGGTCCTTGGTTAGCTGGGGAGATAATGGCAAGAGCCCATTGAGCTCTAGTATACAGTTGCTCCACAAGGGTGTAAACCGCCTTGAGCTTTATCAAGCTATTTTGACTCAGATTGCTGCTCCGGGGACCTGTGAGGTATTTCCAATAGGCTAAGCAGGCGGCTCATATTATGGTGACAAAAATAGACTTTAAGTAAATAATAAGGTGACTCACCAAAGATTGTAGAGACCATCTGAGACACATGGTCCTTTAAACCGGCAAGTTCAGTGGTAACTTTCTTGAGAGCCGCCTTGGCAGTTTTAGCACGCTGTGTCGAGGCAGTCTTCTCATCAGCCCAAGACTTTTTCTCTGTATTAAAACCGGTCTTCAATTTCTCTGCTTCAAACATGCTCAACTGGAATTTGGATTCAATTTTCTTTGTTTCAATCTCCTAAGTCGACAACCGGGTCTTGGCTTCAGTCAATTGGGATTCCAGTTCTGCGGTTACAGCCTGTACACAGCATAAGGTTGTTATTTTCATGGCGGATTATAAAAATTAGTCCCAAGTGCTTTTGCAAGAAATAACACTTGGCACTTGGGGGCTAATGTCTATCAGGGCAAACTTATTGTCAAAGGAATTGGATTTTTTTCAGAAGTCCCAAGTGCTTTGCAAGCAAAACCACTTGACACTTGGGCGCTAATGTCTGTCAACACAATTTTTCAGACAAATAGGCTCTTTCTAAAGTCCCAAGTGCTTTGCAAGCAACAACACTTGGCACTTGGGGGCTAATGCACATTGCGTGTTTTTCTATCTAAAGATAAGTCAGGTGTGCTATTAAACAATCCTAGCTGACTCATGAAGGTTATGCAGTCAAGCTTTGTTCCTTTATACAATAATTAATAGGACCAGCTTATTCCTACTGATTAAACCGGCCCTTGGGGACTACCAATGCAAGGTTATGCTATCATTTGAATCCGATGTTACAGTGTATAAGCCGGACTTGGAGGGAGTCTAGGACAGAAGCTTGTAAATATTTCAAGTCTACAGATTATTCCAGTTTCTCATAATCAGAAGACTTAAGGGCTGTAAGGATGTATATACAAAACTGAGAACATACCTCATACTTCTGGTGAAGTTGCTTAACTATTTCAATCTCCAAGTCACGGTTGGAATGCACTTGACTGACATAGCTGGATAATACATCACTAGTACTCAAATGAGCATAGTGGGAGACGTCAAACCTTACTTTTCGTCTTTCCATGACTTCTTGTTTGGCTGAATGTCTTGCTAGTATCGTTGGATTCCCCGATTCAGTAAATCCGGTGACAATAATTACAACATCATCAGCATGAATCTCTGGCGGGTTAGTTGAGCTTGAAGGTTCAATACTTGTCGGTTCAATACTTGACGGATCAATAGTGGTTTCGTCAATAGACGGCTCAAGCATTTCAGGTTGAGCATTGAGAGGAGGATTTTCTCGTGCTTCAGTTTGTTCTGAGGCAAGAGTCGGTTGCGCCGGTTCAGCGACTTTCGGGCCTTCAGCCGGTTTGGCCACCTTGGCTTTCTTGGGCTTTGCTTGACCACTAAGAAGAATTTAAAGAGTCAGTATAAATGATACAGGCATAGAGGTGCATAAAAAGGATAATTATCTTTACCCGAGGTGGTTTTAAAAGTCGGCAGCTAAGTTTGGGAGGAATCACCAGAGGAGGAAGGAGCAATCTCCTGCAAAAAATGGAATTATGGTTGAGTGATTTATAAGAGTGACTCGTTCATCAGAGTTAAGATGTAAAAGAACCTCATTCTGGCGTTTCCGAGGAGTTTTTCGTAAGCCGGAGGGTAACTCCTCATCTCCACTGGTCCGGGTCTGACGGCGGGTCTTATGTTGCTGCTTTTCCAAAAGAAAATGAGGATCTAAATAAGCCAAGGGGTGTGAAAACCTTACTTTCCGGGTTACCCGTCGAGTTTTTTTGCCTTGGCAAAGGTTCTGAGTCGGAGGAAATAACAGTTACCTCTTCTTCTACTGCCTGGCTGGCCCCCGTGTCATCCTGGTAATAGTCAGTGTCAATAAGGTTGTTAAAAAGAAGGCCAAGAGAGTCAAGGGCTACCCCCGACTCAGAGACGTCATCCAACTTGAACATGTCAGAAGCTGTTGGTTTCTTCTTAGATTTTTGGCTGTTTTCTTGGCAGCTATTGCGGCGGCTCTAGCTTTTTTGGCAGCCTCATGATCATATTTGGCCTTCCAAAAGTCAGATTTAGCCTGTAGGAAAATAACAGGTTGAAACTCATGCAAATACTTAACTGCTGAAGAAAAAGGAGTCAAGGGGGTGTACCTCTGGTGCCGGGTTAAGTTTGCAGAAAGGATTTAATCCTACTTTGTTGCAGTCTTCATATTTGCTGTTGATGAGGGTGGTTGACATTTCAACAATGGCTTCTTCAGTCAGACGTAGGGAGCTGTAGCGTAATGGACCGTCTGCTCCTCCGGTGTAGTTATACATCAAATCAGATCGGTGGCTCAGAGGGATGATCTGCCATGCGATCCAACAGAGGATCAAGTCAACTCCAGTTAAGTCATTTCCTAGCAAGGCTTGAACCCTTTTGATGGTTGGTATGAGTTTCTTACGTTCAGCGACAGAAAGCTTATCAGGGAGTGAATACTTAGCGTCAAGACGCTCAGCGCGATAACCTGGCATTGGTTTTTCATCAGCTGGCGACGTGTCTTTGCAATAAAACCAAGTTTGGTTCCAGTCCTTGGGATGGCTTGGCAAGAATACTAAAGGAAAGATAGCATCGCGTCTGTGCTGAATCAAAATTCCAGCAAGTTCCAAGCTGGGGTCGTTGGTGTATTCATTCTGGCAGTTCAAATAGAAATACTCTCTGAAGAGTTCAACAGTAGGTTCTTCTTGAAGATAAACCACTTAGAGAACTTGGAAATTGTAGAAGTTTGATATGGAATTGGGTCCAATGTCTTGCGGATGAAGCTTGAAAAATGCAGGACCTCTCTGAAGAGTTTTGAGCCGCGCGGTGAAAAACCCCGGTGCATATGATTAGTAAAGATGATGATTTCACCATCTTTTGGCTGAGGCTTTTCTTCGGCCGGGTCAGGGGAGCGGTAGGACATGACGCCCTTCTAGTAAATACCCAACGGTGACAAAATCATTCAGAGTGTCCTTAGTGACTGTGGAAGGGACCCAGTTGCAAACTGTCGTCGTCTTTGGTGGCATGGCAAAAAGACAAGCTAGAAAGAAAATAATTTGCCGGTTCATGTTAATTGGTGGACTTACAGGTTAATGATTGCAATATAGATGTGTAATGGCGGATTAAATAAGGGATAATGGTATATGAAGGAAAAATAAGCCAACATGATAAGCCGCCATGACTAAGGGTATTCAAAGGTTGCCAGCAACAAAAAATTGGTTAAGTACTGAGGTAAACAAGTTTCACAGACTGCAGATTTTACTTTGGGTCAACGGCTGTTCAGAAAAGAAAAATAAATCTAGACCTAAAAGTCAGTATAGATGAGTTCATGAGCTTGTACAAGATTTCTTCCAAGACAGGGGATCTACTAATGTTGAAGGTGGAACTAAAACAATTACCGCATCAGTTTAATATTGTTCTCAAATCAAAGAGGCTCGTGGTATAGCCTGGAGGGTGAACTACGATGAACTCCGATGAACTATGAAGAACACGAAGAATCTCGCAAACCCTAGTGTGGATCTAAGGTACGAAAATAAAGCAGAAACTTATAGATGCGGATTGCTGTGGAGGATCGCCGCCGTTATCTGGATCGACTCAGGTTGATGCAGCGGCCGAGGGTGCAAAAGACGAAGTGCTCTGCGGCGGCGGTGGAGCTCGAGCGGCAGAGGGGTTGCGAGAGAAGGAAGAAGGAGAAAAATGTGAGATGATTTTCGGATCCTATTTATAAGGAAAGGGGCGATAGGCAGGCGTGAAAGACAAGGAGGCCAAATGATGATTATCTAGCTAATTGGACGCCTCGATTTTTGGAAGGCATTTAAGACAAAGATCCGTTAAGGTGACGTCATGGCGGGTTTCCAAAGTTTCTGGAGATGATGTCATGGCGGGTTACAAGGCTTTCACAATAGTGGTAAACGGATTTTTTCTAAGTTTTCGAGATTGACATGAACAAAGTTCAAATCAACCTAGGGCCTAATGTTGGGGATATGACTACCAGATATGACCCGCCCAAGAGGGGCCGGGTCAACCAAAATGGCAGTTTACCTAAATGAAGCCCAAGAGTATACAAGATGATGGTTCATAGTTAGGCTTATAATAGGCCCAAGCCCAGAGGCGGCTTAAGGCCCGTAAGTATAAACCGCCATGTATGAATAGACTTGTAATATAAGGCATGTAAGATATGTCACCGAGCTGGACACGTTGTATGAGCCGGCCTGGACTCTGTAGGCCGCAGGGCGTCAACCCGTGTATATAAGGGGACGACCCGCTGGCGGCTTAGGACAAGAGACAACAGATCGAGAGCCAGGTTAAGCATATCCGCTCCTTGGTCATCGAAACCTAGCAATACCATATCAACTGGACTAGGCCTTTACCTTCACCGCAAGGGGCCGAACCAGTATAAACCTCTCGTGTCCTTTGTCCCGTTTAACCCCTTTAAGCTTCTTAGTTGCGATGGCTCCATGATTAAGTCCTTTCACTAGGACATCTGCCGTGACAATTCCACGACAATACCCGTTGACTAAGCCTCTCTCACGAGCAAAACATGATCAGCACCAAGGCTCCATGGGTGTTAGAATCATTATTGTGTAATCTAGATTATTGACTCTAGTGCAAGTGGGAGACTGAAGGAAATATGCCCTAGAGGCAACAATAGAGTTACTATTTATTTCCTTATTTCATGATAAATGTTTATTATTCATGCTAGAATTGTATTAACCGGAAACATAATACATGTGTGAATACATAGACAAACAGTGTCACTAGTATGCCTCTACTTGACTAGCTCGTTGGTCAAAGATGGTTATGTTTCCTAACCATAGACATGAGTTGCCATTTGATAAACGGGATCACATCATTAGGAGAATGATGTGATTGACTTGACCCATTCCGTTAGCTTAGCACTTGATCGTTTTAGTTTACTACTATTCCTTTCTTCATGACTTATACATGTTCCTATGACTATGAGATTATGCAACTCTCGATTACCGGAGGAACACTTTGTGTGCTACCGAACGTCACAATGTAACTGGGTGATTATAAAGGTGCTCTACAGGTGTCTCCGATGGTACTTGTTGAGTTGGCATAGATCGAGATTAGGATTTGTCACTCCGATTGTCAGAGAGGTATCTCTGGGCCCTCTCGGTAATGCATATCACTATAAGCCTTGCAAGCAAAGCAACTAATGAGTTAGTTGCGGGATGATGCATTATGGAACGAGTAAAGAGACTAGCCGGTAACGAGATTGAGCTAGGTATTGAGATACCGACGATCAAATCTCGGGAAAGTAATGTACCGATGACAAGGGAACAGCGTATGTTGTTATGCGGTTTGATCGATAAAGATCTTCGTAGAATATGTAGGAGCCAATATGAACATCGAGTTTCTGCTATTGGTTATTGACCGGAGACGTGTCTCGGTCATGTCTACATAGTTCTCGAACCCGTAGGGTCCGCATGCTTAACGTTCGGTGATGATCGGTGTTATGAGTTTATGTGATTTGATGTACCAAAGGTAGTTCAGAGTCCCGGATGAGATCAGGGACATGATGAGGAGTCTCGAAATGGTCGAGACATAAAGATCGATATATTGGACGACTACATTCGGACATCAGAAAGGATCCGAGTGATTCGGGTATTTTTCGAAGTACTGGGGAGTTACAGGAATATGGGGGAAGAAGTGTTGGGCCTCATGGGCCAAGTGGTGGAAGAGAGGAGGCAGGGCGCGCGGCCCCCCTAGCCCAAACAGAATTGGACTAGGGGGGCGGCCCCCCTTTCCTCCTTTCCTCCCTCTCCTTCCTTCTCCCTATCCTCCTTCCTTTCCCCCTCCTAGTAGGAGTAGGAAAGGGGAGCCCTACTCCTACTAGCAGGAGGACTCCTCCTCCTGGCGCGCCCTACAAGGGTCGGCCGGCCTCCCCCCTTGCTCCTTTATATACGGGGGAAGGGAGGCACCCTAGGACACACAAGTTGATTGTTCCAAGCCGTGTGCGGTGCCCCCCTCCATCATAATCCACCTCGATCATATCATAGCGGTGCTTAGGCGAAGCCCTACATTGGTAGCAACATCATCACTGTCATCATGCCGTCATGCTGACGGAACTCTCCCGTGAAGCTCTGCTGGATCGGAGTTCGTGGGAGGTCATCGAGCTAACATGTCCTGAACTCGGAGGTGCTGTGCGTTTGGTACTTGGATCGGTCAGATCGTGAAGACGTACGACTACATCAACCGCATTCTCATAACGCTTCCGCTTCCGCTCCCATACATGGAGATCGCAGATGGAGGATGTCGGTCGCCGCCGTAGAATAGGTTTAGGGTCGGGTTTCTTTTATTTTTCTTTCCTAGAAAGTTCAAAATGTAATGAAAATCTGTCGTGTTTGCATTAATCTCGGACGGTGTATATGAACTTTCACAATAATATAGTATATTGTAGGAGTGCTAGCAAGATGCCCGTTCGTTGCACGGAACATCAAGATCTTGTGGGAAAAAAGGATGAACGAGGGAAGGCCTTATCTGCAAATGTGGAGAGGAGGGACGGCCTATATTGCAGGATGGCAGGCACACCATCATCACCAACTCTACTTTTTATTGAACCGAGACAAAACTAAGATAAGAAGTAAATAAACACATAGGGTCTACATTGTCGATGTACAAAAGTAGGGGCTCTCCTTTTGCACCCCTTTACTTGTGCATGGGCAGTCCGAGCCGCGCCCACGGCCGCACTAAGCAGGGAAGAGGAGAGAAGCCGGAACACAAGACGATCAAAGCAACACCAGGACCAGGGGCGCAAAGAGAGAAAGAGGGCGAGGTGGACTCCCCTGGCAAGACCCTTGCCGGGGTGGCTTCCGCAGCCCCGGCAAGATCCTTATCGGGGCAACTTGCCTGACACTAGCAGAGCGCGCCACCCTTGAGCCCAAGGGTTTACGACGCCATCAACCACATTGGAACCAACGCTCGGGAGGCACCTCCGTGGTGGCATGCAGATCTTTGTAGAGATCATAAATACGCAAGATCAGACGAGAACCAGAAGACGACGATCCTTAGCAAGATCCTTGCCAAGGAAGTCCACGAGACCCTCGGCAAGATCCTTGCCGAGGACGACCGCGGTGCCGCGGCAAGACCCTTGCCGGGCCCTCGGCAAGGCCCTTGCTGAAGACGCCTACGGGGCCGCAGCCAAACCCACGCCTGCCAAGACTCCACCGCCGCTCCCATGCAGCTGCCAGCTCGACCAGCTAGGCAGGCATCTGCGTGGCAGCGCGCGGCCTCCACACCAACTCAGCAAGCACCTGCGTGGTGGCATGCAGATCTTCGTGAAGGCTCCACCACCGCGCCAGCCCAGCAGCCAGCCAACGTGGTACTACAATGCCTCGTCAACTTGGACGCGTGTCGGAGCCAGGCGAGGCGACGACAGCTGCGACGTGCTTCTTTGCCGCCCCCAATAAAGCAAGAGGGGCATGTCGGCAGCGCTTAAATGTGTTTGTCCAACGATGCCAGAGGATAGACTCAGCCACTGTACACCTTTCCACCTCCTGTGTGCCATTGTGGCGACCCCTTTTGTCTATAAAAGGAGGCCTGAGGCATACTGGAGAGGGATTCGGATCTTTTGGTCTAGAGAGACATCGCAACTAGTTCAAGAACACAAGAGCACTCAAATATACATCAAAGCAGGACTAGGGTTTTATGTGTCTCCGCGGCCTGAACCTGGGTAAATGATTTGCATGCTGACCACCAGACCCGCTCTTTGCACAACCCCGCGCCCGCCAACCGTAGAAGGGACCCTAGTGACCCCATAGGTGTCATTTCCCACCGACATCTCTGGCGCGCCAAGTAGGGGCGGTGCCTAGTTGTGGAAATCTTGGTCTGGTTGAAGCAGCGGCTTCATCGTGGTCGTCACTTCAAGGAAGAAGACGACCGAACAAGTGGTGTCCTCGGTGACGCAGTGAACGCTCACGCAGCGGCAGAAAATCTAAGCCATGCAAAACTTTGAGTAATTCCTTTTTATATATATGGTTATCGTCCTCGACGATCTTGCCCTGTGTATGGAAAACCTGCACGCAATTGGGCCCTGCCACTATTGGCAATGCCCTTGTTCTATTTTGAGTCCGCTCAACAGTTCGAGCGGCTGCGTCGAGAACGGCAGGGTAACCTTCTGCGATTGGCAACGCTCTCATTCTGTCTCGATTCCGCTCGACAGCTCGAGTAGCCACGTTAAGAGCAGTGAGGTGGTTTGCTCGGCAGCAAGCATACTCGGCAGGCCATTGAGGATCCGTCCTCAAGGCGTCGCGGCCTAGGTATCCATGCCGGCAAGCCTACCCGATTAACGTAGGGTGGACATACAAAGGGAGATCAAACGGGAAAATAGCATGCATCATTTCAAAAGCACTGCAGAGTTATATTACATCATTTGTTGCTGTGGCTCTAACTAAAGATAAAAATTGTCTTGGTCATGAACCTGCAGCGGCGATAAGAAATGGGGTGCCTAGTCCGGGTGCTGGCCTTCTATCCTCCGAACTCCGTCGATGCGGCTGATGACAGTCTCGATGTGCTCCTCGAGCGGCGTGAGGTCCACGCCCTCCGGCAGGCTGTCTAGCGCAGCTTCGAAGTCAAGGTCAGGATTCCAGTACGCCACCTTGGTGAGGACCTTGGTCAAGGCACCTCAGCAAAGCCTTCGGGCCTCCTCGGCCAGAGAGGCCGCCCTATTGGAGCGGAACCGCTCCAGGGCCCCGAGCACACCCTTAAAGAATAGAGTCAGCCTGGCATTAGGACTCATGTTTGGCTCCGGGACGTACCTCACGTTTGGCATCCCCATGGTAGCCAGCTGCGTGCTGATCCTACCGGCGACATCGGCGAGGCGGCTGATCCAGAGTTTCTCGCCCGCCACAAAATCCATGTGGTTGACGGCGTCATTCTTCCGCGGCTGCCTCTCCTCCTCCAGATTCTTGGTCAGGGTCTCCTCCCGGTCCCTAACCTTCGAGAGCGTCCGCTCAAGACCCTCTAGCTTCAGCTTCAGGTCCTTGATGGACTCGTTGGCCATGGAGAGTAGCTTGACCTTGTCGAGAACTGCGACCTGCACGTCAGCCAAGGCGCCCTTGGCCGCGTGCCTCTTCCCCATCAGCTCTTGGATCTGCTTCTTCAGCCCGTCCCGCTCCACCTCCAGCTCGTTCACCTTGCTGTCATGGACCTGGGCCTGAGCATTGAGGGCCTCCTCGTGCCTCTGCTCCAGTTCCTACGTCCGCCGCATAACAAGCTCCTTGACCTCCTCGTCCTTGCCGCAGCGAGTTTCTCCTCACGAGCGGCAAGGTCCTCCTCCTAGGAGTTCGGCTTAGCCTGGTGCTGATGCCGAGCGGCCTCCTCCTTGGCGGCCTGTTGACTCACCGCCTCCTGGGCTTTCTTGATATCGACGTGTTGCATGACAAAGTCCAGCTTGTGCTCAGCCAGCTGATCCTGTGCGGTCTTCAGTTCCTCACAGGCCTGGCGGAAGCAAGCCTACGTATCGGTGACGCGCCCTTCGAGGTCCGCCTCTGCCTTGTCCACCGCTGCCATCCTAGACTTGGGCTTGTCCAAGCGGGCACGGTGAAGCGCCTGAAGCTTGTGGAAGTTGGCGCTCATGCTCTGGAGGAGCCGCTCTTCCTGGGAACCACCGCCACCGACGCTCGGTTCATCAATGACCTCGAGCCCGGTGGCGGCAAGCACCTCGTCATCGAACCACCCCCCCCCCTCGGCGGGTGCGCTGGTGCTCGCGGTCCATGGGAGGTGGACGCACAGGTCGTCGCACACCTTCAGATACCTGCCCGAGCCAGAGGCGTCGAAGGAGGAAGGATGGTCGTCGTCCACCTCCTCCTTGGCAGCGGCCTTGTTGGCCTCCCCGGCAGGCCCCTTGCCGGCCTCCTCGATAGCGGCCTCGCCAGCCTCCCCGGCAGGCCCCTCGGCGGCGTCCTCAGCAACATCCTTGGCAGCCTCCTCAGCGGCGATCTCGTCGGCATCGCCCGCGGCATCCCTGGCAACCTCCTCGATGACAGTGTCCACGTCCTCCCGGTCCGCTAAGGAATGATCTAGACACTGAGAAGGGGAATGAGGCGAAGTCAAGATCAAAATTCGAAGGAAGAAAAACAAGCAGGAACAGGAGGCAAACAACTCACTCGTGCCAAGCTGGGACGAAGTGGCCCCCTCCTCACCGACATTCGGTGCAGGGATGGAGCTGCCGGCGCCCGGGGCCTCCTCCTCCTCTGTGCGCATGGGCTCGGTGCTTGGCGCCCTTGCCGGGGACGCCCCTCAGGGCAGCGTGGTTGATGGGGGCGGCGTGTTGAGGGTGGCCCTCAGTGGCTCCTCCTGCTGTCGTTCTCCTCCTACAACCACGACAAGGTCGGCACCAAGAGATCGTGTCCCAGCACACGTCGATGGGGAGCGAGTGGTGAACGCATGCTGGGGGCTGCGCCGGGGGCTGCTATCCGGGCTGCTCTCCACCACCAGCGGCGTACTCGAGGTGCCCACCAGGGGCTGGCCGCCCGTCGAGGCCCTGGACCACTTCACCACCACGGCTGTCGCGGCCTCGTCCTCCATGCCGCTAGCGCTGCCGGCCTCCATGGCGAGCTCCGCCTCCGCCGCCCTGGCGGCGATATAGTCCAGCTCCGCTTGGGTGGTGTCTTGGATGAGCAGGAGCTCTTCGCAGATGTACTTCTCCAACAGAGTGTCGAAGAACTCCTGCACCTGGTTCGCCTCCGTCTCGACCCAATTCGGGTCAAGGCCGTGCGCATTACAGTCCGCATCATGGCGATGATGTCGGTTTGGCGGGAGTTGTTGCTCAGCGGGACCACCCCCGCTGGCAACCCGAACTTGCCAGCCTTCGTGAACTTGCCGGTCCTCTCGGCCCTTCCGTCGCGGTTCACATCAAGCTGGAAAAGCCGCTGGTAGAAGTGGGTGTGCCCCATCACCGTGAAGTTGTGGTTCAGGCCGGGGCGGAGCCGCATGATGTGAGCCGCATTCCTGAAGAGCTAGGCCAGCCTCCCCTTGTTGTGCAGTGGAGTGATGCGGCGGCGGATGAAATCCGCCCCAATCATCTCTAGGGTGAGCCCAGCAATGGTGAGGCGTTGGATTCTGGTGATGGCGACCGTGAGCTTCCCATCCAGGGCGTCGACATCACCCCAATCGTCTCTGCGGACCAGTGGCGCCTGGTGAACCTGGCAAAATTCCAGTGGGTCCTCCTCCTCAATCCAGCACCACCTGCTCCGCCACTCCTCCCAGCTCTCCTTCTGAGCGCCCTCTCGATATGTCCCCTTCTCCAGGGTCCTTGGGATCCAGGCAACACAACCGGAAATGGCGCCTCCCCTCTGGATCCGAGGGTCGAAGTAATGGTGGAAAAGCGTCATGTTGGGATCCACTCCGGTGAAGCCCTCACAGAGATGGGCGAAAAGGGCCATGCACGCCACGGCATTTGGAGTGAAATCCAGGAGGTGGAAGCCATAGGTGTGCATGACGTCTTTGAAGAAATCGTAGAAAGGGGGGCAGAGGATGCAGGAAAAGTACTCAACGAAGAATGGGTATCGATTCGGGCGGCCTTGGCACAATTAGCGGGGATGACGCGCGTGGCCGGATGCCCTGTCATCTCTCCCCCGTCTTGCACCCACACAGGGGCTTGCAGTTGTCCTGGAGGTGGACCGCATCGACCGTCGAGGGAAAGTAGGCGAGCTATGTTCGCCGCGCCGCTGACTCACTCTCCGGTAGCTCCATCCCCCCCGGCGTCCTTGGCCACTCCTTTGCCTTTGCTAGTTTTGGGTGCCATGGCGGCTGCGAGAGGTGAAGGGGGAAGGGAAGCGAAAACGCGGCAGCGACGAGAGAGAGCAAGGGCTTGAGGAGGAACAAGGAGGGGACAGCGGTTCCGAGATTGGAGAAGGCACAGAGGGTAAATGAGCAGCGTGCCCGCGGTTATTCCTTTTTACAGGGAAGGCGCGGTCCGCCTCTTTACCATCCACCAAGATGTGACGCAAGCGTGTGAAAACCGCCCCACGCGTGATCCCCACGTCACGTATGACCCCCCACATCGCATGTTCAACATGGGTCGTGGGGAAGCACAGCGGACGGGAAAGTTACTGTAGTAAAAATCCGCCCCGCCTGCCCGCGCACCATTCTGAGCCTAGCCCAACAACGCGTCACACTTATGTGTGGCCCAGGCCCGGGGGCTCCTGTCGGTGTAAAAAAGTAGGGGCTCTCCTTTTGCACCCCTTTACTTTTGCACGGGCAGTTAGAGCCGCGCCCACGGCCGCACTAAGCAGGGTAGAGGAGGGAAGCCGAAACACGGGACGACCAAAGCAACACCAAGACCAGGGGCGCAAAGAGAGCAAGAGCATGAGGTGGACTCCCCCAGCAGGACCCTTGCCGGGGTGGCTTCCGCAGCCCCGACAAGATCCTTGCTGGGGCAACTTGCCTGACACCAGTAGAGCGCGCCACCCTTGATCCCAAGGGTTTCCGAAGCCATCAACCACATTGGAACCAAGGCTCGGGAGGCACCTCCGCGGTGGCATGCAAATCTTTGTAGAGATCATAAATACGCAAGATCAGACGAGAACCAGAAGACGACAATCCTTAGCAAGATCCTTGCCAAGGAAGTCCACGAGACCCCTGGCAAGATCCTTACCGAGGACGACCGCGGTGTCGCGGCAAGACCCTTGTAGGGCCCCCGACAAGGCCCTTGCCGAAGACACCTGCCAAGACTCCATCGTCGCTCCCATGCAGCTTCCATCTCGACCAGCTGGGCAGGCATCCGCGTGGCAGTGCGCGGCCTCCACACCAACTCAGCAAGCACATGTGTGGTGGCATGCATATCTTCGTGAAGGCTCCACCACCGCGCCAGCCCAGCAGCCAGCCAACGTGGCGCTACAACGCCTCGTTAGCTTGGACGCACGTTGGAGCCAGACGAGGCGATGACAGCTGGGATGAGCTTCTTTGTCGTCCCCAATAAAGCAAGAGGGGCACGTCGGCAGCGCATTAAATGTGTTTGTCTGACAATGCCAGAGGATAGAATCAGCCAATGTACACCTTTCCACCTCCTGTGTGCCACTGTGGTGACCCCTTTTGTCTATAAAAGGAGGCCCGAGGCGTACTAGAGAGGGATTCAGATCTTTTGGACTAGAGAGACATCGCATCTAGTTCAAGAACACAAGAACACTCAAATATACATCAAAGCAGAACTAGGGTTTTATGCGTCTCCACGGCCCGAACCTGGGTAAACGATTTGTGTGCGGACCGCCAGACCCGCTCTTTGCACAACCCCGCACCCGCCAACCGTAGATGGGATCCCAGTGACCCCATAGGTGTCGTTTCCCACTGACATACATACACAATTTATCTTAGGCACTCTAATAGTACGTCCACCACACGTTCACGCATTTCACATCTTTCTACATCTACGGTAACCTACGAAAGGCTTAACATAAATTGCCTCTCTCTCTCCTCCCAGATTTTCATAGTGGTGGGCCCCACCCTCCCCCCAATCTACAATCAACAACTCACACGTTTCACATTACGTTAATTACATAACTGGGATTACGTAAGTGTAGCATTACTCGTCCTAAAAACCCAACTAAGCCAACCTCCCAGCATATCGTGCGGGAAAAGACCCGGCCCCGCCGTTTTAGTCAGGATTACTGGATTACTAGTAGTAGTATCGATGGATCGCGTGAAGCACCAAGTTTTTTTTTAGGGGGAGAAGCACCTTGTTTAAAAGGAAAAAAGGCGGTACACTCACAGCACCCCTGTCACGGTCGCATTGCACCCCACACACGTTCAGTCCTGCACACGGCTCACGCAAACGGAACGCGCTTTGGCTTGCCTCTTCACTGACACGTGGGACTGCACTTGGAGAAACCGACCATGCGCCAAACTCCCCCCACCCACCACGTGAAAAATCCTCCCCCCCCCAAAAATTCCCCCCAAATCCCAAATTCAACCGTCCTTCGGCCAACTAGCCAATAATATTCCCCAAAACCCCTCCCCCATCCCCATCCAATCCATTCGCTGTACCAAAGCTTCCCTCCCTGCCGCGCCGATACGTAGGTGCCGCGATTCATCGAGGGGGCGCACGGCGATCTTCTCACTCCCACAGTATGCTCTCGTAGACTGCCGTCCTCTAGCCGTGTCGCCACCGCTGGCGACGTTCTTGTGGAGGCACACGGCGGTCAGTGCCGCCACCGCTGGCGATGTTCGTGTGGAGACGCACGGCGGTCAGCTTCTCCCATGGTACGCGCATTCTAGACTGAGGCCCCGTGCATGTCGGTGTAGCGCTGAATGTTAGCTGATAGACGCTATTAATCTCACTGTTTGACGAAGTAGTTTACAGTTAATATGCTCTGCTTAAGAAGCTTCCTTGCCCTGTTCTGCACTCAATCTGCTTAGCTGAGATGGCATGCCAAGCCCAATTATTTGCTAAAATATCCTGCCATATATTTATTGTAACGTAGATTGCCATGGTCTAGTAGCCAATCTGTTAGGTGAAATAGCTCTACACCGTTTTATACTCGATCTTGGTTGCTGTGATGGCCTTCGATAGTTCGATGGCTGTGTGCTCGGCCTCATTGACTGCTGAAACAGCCTTCCATAATTTAGCACTCAAATATGTTTGCTGAATTAGCTTTAAATATATTTCGTTACTTAGATCTGCTCGTCCAAATATCTTGCCATAGCTTTAGACATCGACCTAGGTATTTTTTTGGACTTCGTAAAAAAGCATATATGTTTTTCCTGTAGTATCTAGTAGAAGAACTAATTTGTATGTCTAACAGATGGACAGGATTTGGATAACTTCTGCTCAAAGATTCTCCGCTGCATATGTCGAGGGGGTTGAAAACTTCATGAACTTTATCAGAGCTGAGTATGGTGGTCCAAAATCATATGTGCTCTGCCCATGTAGCAGTTGTATGAATTTAGTTACAAGACCCCAGTCAACTGTGCAAAATCATCTACATTTGTATGGGATGTCGGTCACATATACTAGGTGGGTTCATCATGGTGAAGCCGTGAACGTCAATGTTACTGACTACGTGGAAGCTGTCGGCGTTCTGGGAACGGGGGTCCCCAGACTTGTCTGCCTGTGGCCCATGGCGTGGCAGAGCCAGCAGGCCGTACGGCCCATCTTTGGCACCTAAGACCCTCGCGAGGGGCCAAGCCTCATGAGGCGGACGACGCAAGACCTCCTCTGGAGTGGCCTGGTCAGGCAGGCTCGCGAGGAGCGGAGATATTCAAGGCGGGGCAAACCTCACGAGGCTCTCGTGACGTGAGCCATGACGATCGACACCAGGCGGGCGCCAGCAGGCGCAGCGTCCTTGCTTCCTCTTTGGTGCAAAGGGGGCAAGCGCAGCCACGGAGTACCGAGGCATCAGGCAAAGGTTGCCAATTCGGTGCAACAAGACCAAGAACAAGGACTGCAAGACGGAGGTCATCGTGGAGCCCGAGACGGCGTCACCACCAGAGCTTTGTGCAGGCGAAGACTGCTTTTGTCAGGATAGCTTGTACTAGTTGTCCCCCTTCAAATTAGCCCGCCATTGTTGGCTCCCTTCCCTCTCAATATTTTGGAAGAGGACTAGGGCCTCTATAAATAGGACTAGCCACCATAAGAGAGGAGAGAGGGAAGGGAGAGACCTCACCAGGGATATAGAGACCTCACCAGACCCAGAGAGACACACAAGTCCGAAAGCACAAGAACACCTCAACCTCAGGAGGTTGTTCTTCCCCTTGTACTGTTCATCATCAGCCCAAGAGGCAATCCACCACCACACTTGAGTAGGGTATTACACCACAATGGTGGCCCGAACCAGTATAAACCCCGTGTCTTTCTGTGTTGTGAGTTCGTCGAGTTCGTCCGCAAGATCTTAGCGAGCTAGAGCGTAGATAGGTAGGAGGGAAAGACTTCGCGCGCACCCCAGTGTTTGAACCTTAAGGGTTAGCCGGAGCCCTACATCCGACATTTGGCGCGCCAGGTAGGGGTGCGCCGGAGCTTCTTCTCCGCCAATCAGCTCTCTGATGTTCCTCGGCTATGATGTCTGGCGATCCGAGGGCCGGATCCGACCGCTGGGCATCCTGGCCGGCCCGGACGGCGCCGCCTGCCCATGAAGATCTCGACCCCGCACCCCAAGCGGTGTTGGCGCCTCCAAGCTCCGCCGGGCGTGGACAGCGCGGCCAGGCATCATCCACCCTCACCCCGCGGCAAGTATGAGCCGCGGCAAGAGCAGTGATTCACGCCGCAGCAACAGCGCCGCACTCACGGCGGGAGCAAGCGAACATGTGGGCGGCACTCACAGTGGCAAGGGAGTTGCTGCGATGCAGGCTGATGGAGAGCGGCCGGGACAAGCTGCTTGAGCGTGTGGCTGAGCTGCTGGACGCAGCAGCGTCGGGAGCGCCACCCTTCTGCTATCGACTCCCCTCAAAGACCACTGCAAGGTCGCGCGGCGAGCCTCACCACACCTGCACGCCATCGACTACGCCCGGGGGCTTCGTCAACATCAGCACGGCTGGCGGCGTAGGGGGCTCCAACCCCCCCCCCCCATGCCGCTCTTGACAAACACGAGCGCAAGCGTCACCCCCCATGGTCCTAGCCGGATGCCGTATTATCATCCACAGGACGCCATCATGGGCGGAGCAACATGGAGCGTGTGGCACCACGGCGAGGTGTTCGGGGTGACGGCCCCGGAAGCCTACGTGCCCCGCATGATGGACCAAGGGTACGCACCAGAGGACGACCTCAGCTCATTCGTTGGAGAAGACTGGGGAGAAGGGGCGCTAGGAGTCGAAGCTTTCCAAGAGCCAGCGGAGAACAATAGAGATCGTGCCGACGATGGCAACTACAGGGTACCGCTAACCTCTCAGGAACAAACTTATGCTAACCATGGGCTGCAGATGAATCAGGTTGCAGCATCGATCGGCGACCCTGGCACGGCGGCACCCGTTTCAACAAGGGAGACACGCTGGGGGCCGCCGGGAGGGAGCCAGGAGCAAGGCCCCTTCCCAAGGCATATGAAACCAGGGGACACCCGGAGGTAGGCCCTCTGCCGGGGTGGCTTCGACAACCCTTCCCCCGGTAGAGGACCCGTGGTCGCCGAGGGAACCGCTGGCATCCTCCTTCCCTCCTTTGTGTCGTCCTGGTCTCCGGTCATCTCAAAGGAGGTCAAGGGTGGCGCAAGGCGGGGCCCTCGTCTGGTGATATGAAGCAAGACTAGCACCTGTGAAGAAGGCCCAGTGCCTGTGAAGCTCGCCACCTGTGACACTCTCACGTAATAATGAGTTGGGGTTGTACATGCCCCGAGTCTCAGGAGCGGCGGCCTCAGGCCCTGGGGCTCCCTCCCACACCTAGTGGACAGCAATTAGCTCCGCGCTGGTGAGAAGAATTGAAGACTCAAAGACTAGACTAGGTGCCGGATGGGGCCTTTTGCTTTGGATCTTTCTTTCTGAGGCTTTGCTTTCTGATTCTGGACTTAAGTTGAAGCTGAATTTTTATCGATGCGTGCGGGGGGTGCCTTTTTCTCGTTCGAGCCGTTACTCGCCTTCTGGATCTTGTTTGGTTTGGGACTCACATCCATCGCCTTTCCCTCGCAAAGCTCCTCGCGAGCCGGACCGCGCAAAGCACGCTCTAGCACTACGCCTGGTGCTCACCCCTTGCGGGGCCCCTTCAAACGGGGTGATAAGCTCCGCGGGATTCTCAGGAACTTGTCGCCTCACGACCCAGCCCTAAGTAGGCGCTGACTAAGGTAATCCACGTCGGGAAACTCACCCCCAGCTTCATGAGCTCACGAGGGCACATACCCACATCGCATAGGAAAGTAAAAACTACGATTTGCTTACACGAGGGGCTCCCCCTCTCAAAATGCTCTTACAAGTTTTCCAAGGGCCACGCCCGAGTTTTGCATGCAGAATAAAACAACAGGATAATATGGGATCAACCAGAGATATCGCTCGCTGCCTCCTCCATGGACGCATCACTCGCATCATCATCATCTTCGTCGGAATCGTCGCCGCCGTCGGCGACGCCCCCATCGCCGTCGTGACCACGTCACCTTCGTCTGCGATGACCACCACCCCATCATTCTCCAAGGTGAAGGCCCTGATGAACGCGTCGACATGGTCCTCTACCCAACGCGCTAGGTCGCCCCGGACGACCATGGGTACAGGGGCAATGGTGGCATCGAAGTCAAAGTTGGGGTCGGCGTTCAGAAGGTGGCTGAAGACACGGGAGAAGGCATGCTGAAGCAGGCCACGACCCCTCTCTTCCACAAGCTGCCGAGCTCTGGCAGATTGAGCCTCCAGGTGTGTCACCACCTCGGTGAAGAAGGTCAGGTGGCTGGCATAGTCATTTGAGTGAGGGGTCGGGGCGTTCTCGTCGCAGATATAACCCAGGGCAGTATTGGCCTTGTTCCGAAGGTCTTGAAGCATAGGAGCGTGCTCGCGCTCCAGCGTTTGGCGTTGAAGCACTTTTGCACTGTTTTGCCGAGCGATGGCCTCGGCGTCGTCAACTCATCTCCGGAGGGAAAGCAGCTCGGCGCGGGCGGAGGCCAAGTCCGCCTGCGCCGTAACCAAGGCGGCGGTTGTGGCCTCCGAACGCCTCTCGGCCTCGTCCAACCTGGGCCTGAGGGCGGCGGCCCTGCCCGCACCCTCCTGACCGGCGAGCTTCAGCTTCAAGTCGTACCTGCCCTCCAGATCCACGCGAACCACGGCCACCCGGCGATTGATCTCCTCCTCGACTCTGGCCTCGCGGGCCCCAATGGCATCTTCAGCTTGAGAGGCTTGACGCTCCCTCGTCTCCAGCCGCTCGAGCTTGAGGCTGCGCTCCATGGCTTCCAGGGCCAGCGTCTCCTCGTGCCGCCGGACCTCCTCTTCCTCCGCAGGCGTCCCCCTCATCGATGCAAGGGCGGCCTCGAGCGCCTCGACCTGCTGCTCAAGGGACGCGCTCCAGGCCTAGAGCTCCCACACTTGCTCCTCCGCAGCCTCGTGGCAGCGATCGGCCTCGTGAGCTTCTTCCAAAGCTCGCGAGCGGGCCTCATTGGAAATCTTGAGGGACGCCTCAGCCTTCACGTTCTCGAAGTCGCGATGATAACAGCCAAGGTTGATGGCCACTCGCAGCTTGCGCCGCTCCTCCACCAACCGAAGGCCTTCAGCCTCAAGACGCGAGTCGACACCAGCAAGCTCTTCACCAAGGTGGTTCATCGCGCCCATCGCCTCCTGGAAGAGCGCGTGGCGGACCATGCTGCACCCATGCTCAAGCTCGAACGCTCGGCCCACCTCGTCCTCCACCTCGGGGGTTGCGGGTGGAGCATCAAGTGGCGCACCACCTGCCGGTTGGGGGCTGGGGGCTGGCACGGCCCTAGACGCCAGCTGACCCTCGCAAGGGGCCCGAACCGAACAGGGCCCGCTGCTTGAAGAAGACTCCAGGATTGAGGCTAGCCAGCTACCAACCGTGACCAAGGGAGGAGCCATTGGCACGCCTGCTGTGCTCTGAGCAAGGCCGCGAAGAAAGGACGGCGAAGCTGCAAGCTCGGGACGCCTCGACGACGAACCAGCTCCCATGGCTGACCCCATGCCGTGGGCAGCATCCGAGCCTATAGTGCTGAAGCTTGGCGAGTGCGATGGGATGAGAGGGAGCTGCTTCTCCGGAGATTTCGCGGCCTTAGCAGAAGGGGACCTGAGGGGACAATCGTCATGAAAGGAAGGCGGCACATAGAAGATCACCAAGATAAGGTACTTACTCGTCGATAGCGATGTACTTCCATCGCTTCAATGGCCCAAAGATGTTGCCGCCGCTGGGGGGTCCCTTCCTCTTGCGTAGCTCCTCGAAGTCCATCCAAAGGCAGCCGAAGCACTGGACGTGACGGCCGGCACGCGGTGGAGCTGAAGAGGAACCAAGAGGGGTAGCCTCAGGGGAGCCCGGCTATGGCGAACAGCCCGGCTCTTTCTTGCTGCGACCTCCCAAGGCCCCTGGAGCCTCGGCCTCGGGAGCCGCATGCCGCATCTCATCAGCGACCGGCGCCTCAGGAGGGACGTCGCGAGCTCTCGAGGACGACGCCCCCGGATCACCGCTCGGCATGTGCTCCTCAATATCTGAACAGCCGGTCACCGTCGCCGCTCGCTCCCCCGCACCGTCACCTGGGGCGAGCTTGGCACCAGCGGAGAAGAATGGGACCATGATGACGGGATTCTTGCGGGGCCCCACCAAGCCAATTGGGCGCAGCCCCCACTCATTAAAGGAAGGCATGTTCGCGGCAAAGGTGACCTTGTTCTCGCAGCGGTACAGTGTGCAGCTTTTCTAGGGCATCTCATCCGGCAGAGGGACACCATATAGGACCATGAGCACCGTTTCCCGCGCAGTGAGAGGGAGCCCCTCCTCCTGAACCCTCATATGGTCATGTCTGCTGAGCAAGTCCCACATCGGGCGAGAATGGTGCTGAAGCGGAGCAACTCGACGCCAGACGAAGTCCCTCACCACTATGGGCACAGTCACACCAAGGTCCTTCAACCATCGCAGCCTGGCCCAGACGGGGGCAAGACAGGGGCTCGTGAGCTTCTGATGGCCCCAGCCAGAGTTTGGAATGGCAGGCCCCACCGGAGTTGGAGCAGAGGGTTGAGCACGCCGGCATCAACAAAAACCCATCGCGTGTGGAACTCGCTCACGGATGAAGGGAGCTCGAAGTCGATCCCCATGCCTGCTGTCACAGCCACGGCCTGCAAGCCCACGCACCCTAAGCTCTGCCGGGTACCGGTGAGATGCAGCGAGAAGAAGTGGCGGAGGAGTGCCACGGAGGGGGTGATGCCCACCATGGTTGTAACACCCTCGATGCGACTATAGCTCCCACGTGTCGAGGCACGACTTAGAGACATAATCGCATTGAAGGCATATGTCGCAAGTTAGGCAATCTTCACAACATCCCATGTAATATGATAATAAAAGGGGGAGATAACATAGTTGGCTTACACTCGCCACGTCAATCAAGTACATAAATAACATTACATCAACCGAACACCCATGGCCCGACTACGGCGCCAAAATAAAAGAGAACCCAACATGCGACACGGTACCAATCACCCCCAACTGGGCACCACTACTGATCGTCGGGAAAGGAAACATAGTAACGTTGAGAGTTTTCGTTGAACTCCCACTTGAGCTCATACGCGTCTCCTGGAGTGGAACCATCAGGCCCTGCATCTAGTGTAATAGTAATCTGTGAGCCACAGGGACTCAGCAATCTCGCACCCTCGCGATCAAGACTATTTAAGCTTATAGGTAAGGCAAGGTAAATATAAGTGGAGCTGCAGCAAGCGACTAGCAAGTATGGTGGCTAACTTATACGCAAAAGAGAGCGAGAAGAGGAGGCAAAGCGCGAGCGAGAAACTAGAAAGCAACCTGCGCAAACATTACTCCAACACCGTGTCCACTTCTCGGACTCCGCCGAGAGGAGGCCATCACGGTAACACACTCGGTTGATTCATTTTAATTAAATTAAGGTTCAAGTTATCTACAACCGGACATTAACAAATTCCCATCTGCCCATAACCGCGGGCACGGCTTTCGAAAGTTCAAATCCATGCAGGGGAGTCCCAACTTAGCCCATGACAAGCTCTCACGGTCAACGAAGGAATAGACCTCCTCCCAAGACATTCCGATCAGACTCGGTATCTCGGTAATTCAAGACACTTCGACAGGTTAAAACAAGACCAGCAACACCGCCCGAATGTGCCGACAAATCCCGATAGGAGCTGCACATATCTCTTTCTCAGGGCACACTCAGATAAGCAATCCGTACAACTAAAACCAGCCCTCGAGTTTCCCCGAGGTGGCGCTGCAAGGGGCTCTAGTTTGGACCAACACTCAAAGGAGCACTGGCCCGGGGGGGTTAAAATAAGAAGACCCTTGAGTCTGCAGAACCCAAGGGAAAGAAAAGGCTAGGTGGCGAATGGTAAGACCAATGTTGGGCATTGCTGGAAAAGCTTTAATCAAGGCGAACTATCAAGGGGTTCCCATTATAAACCAACCGCGTAAGGAACGCAAAATCCGGGAACATAACACCGATATGACGAAAACTAGGGCGGCAAGAGTGGAACAAAACACTAGGAGAGAGGCCGAGCCTTCCACCCTTTACCAAGTATATAGACGCATTAAGATAACATAGCAAAATAATGATATCCCAACAAGTAAATAAATGTTCCAACAAGGGACGGCCTCCAATCTTCACCTGCAACTAGCAACGCTATAAGAGGGGCCGAGCAAAGCGGTAACATAGCCAATCAACGGTTTGCTAGGACAATGGTGGGTTAGAGGTTTGACATGGCAATTTGGGAGGCTTGCAAGCAAGTGGTAGGCATCGTAGCAATGGCATAGCAAAAGAGCTAGCAAACTAGCATAGCAAAGATAGTAGTGATTTCGAGGGTATGATAATCTTGCCTCCACAGTTGTCAGACTTGACTGGATCCTCAAAAGCAAACTCAACGTGCTCCTCGTTAGTGAACTCGTCTCCCGGCTCTACCCAAACAAGACAAACAAGCAACAAGGATACAATCAACCTCGTGCAAACTCAAACAACGCAATGCAAAGATGGTATGCTATGCGGGATGCGATGCGGGATGCAAAATGCAAGATATGACAGGAAATGCATGAACCTGGCCTCAACTTGGAATTCCAAGTGTGCCACAGGAAAGATAAGACGAAATCGCTTGAAAACGATATAAAGAACGCCGGAATCGGAGTTACGGTTTGGAAATGGCAAGTGTTTCAAAAATGACACCGGTCTGCGATTTATAGCAAGTACGCATCTAAATGCAACGAAATTAACATGCTACAGCACCCAAACATGACAACAAAATACATGGCAGGGATTTGTAGAAGATTGTTAACAAAAGTCTAGCACTGAGCTACGGCCAATTCATCCATTAACAGGTTCAAACAAGCATGGCAAAAATGCATATGGCAAACATATCTCAGACTTGGTCAAATTAACACTTGTCTGGAATTTCAGATTAGGTAGCCCTCTTCGGAGCAACAAAACTGCATGCTACAGGATCTGAACATGGCAAAGTAAATAATGGCATGGAGCTACTCAAAGATCTTAACAGAAGTCCCTTGGTGACCTTGAGCCAAAAGGGATCAGAAAATACAATTGCAAGCACGTGAACATAGCAAAAACATAATCAGTTTTCAGACTTAGTGAAAAACTGACACATGCTGAGATATAACTCAAGTAGGCATGTTTACGAGCTCGATGCACTCACTACGGTACAAGTCATGGCAAGACAAGAATACACCCATCAAGAAGGCACAAAATACAATCTAGACATGGCAAGAAAAATATCATAGCATGCACGATCAACTACAACATCACCGGCAAAATTGCAAACAAGTTGACAATCTGCCCAGATTCACAAAGTAGCAAACGTAGAGCTCGATTGACTCAAGCTAGGGTGCTCCATAATTGCAAACAAACACATGGATGGATAAAGCGCTACAATATTAACAAAACTCCCTTACTGATCATCCTCAAAAGAGGCACGGATCACTAGGAAACAACATGAACATATGGCAACATGAGATAAACAGCTCCAGGACTTAGTGAAATCACTAAGTCCCTGAAAACAGAATTAGCAAGTGCACCACTTTGCAAGCTTGCACAAGTCACCACACACATCCTAAAAATACATGGGTTGCACCTCTGGAAAGATGACAAAACCTTAACAAAACACATATAGAGCATCAGGGCATAGCATGCACACATTAATCATGGCAAAAATGATAAAAACCTAAACGGAGTAGCAGATCTGACAATTAACTTAAGTAGCCCTCTTCTAGCAGCATTTCGGGCATCAAGATGAACTCAAATGAAAATTATGCAGTGGAATGAAATGATGTACTCTCTGAGATGAACATTTTGGTATGCTATATGCATGAATCGGAGCTATGGATGCAAAGTTACGGAGCTACGAACATGGCAACTTGGATCTAAGAAAACTGGGACTTAGACGAAAATATCACCCCGAGATCTAGGGTTTGCACGGATTACGAGGACGGCCGGATCCACTGTAGCACGGCGGGGACGAGGACGACGGCCGGTGACGGCGCGAGGTCACTAGTGCGGCGGCCGGAGCGCGGCGGCGCGACGCGGTGGCGGCGGTGGCTCGCGGAGGCGGCGGCGGCGGCTCACGCCGGCTGCTGCGGGCGAGGCGGCGGCGCGGGCAGGCGGGAGAGGGAGCCGGGCGGCGGCGGCTTCGGGCCGCGGGGGCCCTCCCTGGGCCCGAGCGGGCCGGCATGGTGGGAGGCCACATGGCGGCGCGCGACTGGTGCGGGGGCGGCCGCGCGGAGCGTCCGGCGCGGGCGGACAATGTCCGGCGCGTCGGAGGGGAAATTAGGGTTTTCGGGGGAGAGGAAGATCCGGATTTCGTGGGGGGGCCTTTAAATAGGCATAGGGGGAGCTAGGAGAGTCCAAATGAGGTGCGGTTTTCGGCCACGCGATCGTGATCGAACGCTCTAGGTGATGGAGCAGAGTTAGGTGGGTTTTGGGCCAAATTGGAGGGGTGTTGGGATGCAACACACACGAGGCCTTTTCGGTCCCTCGGTTACCCGTTGAAGTATCAAACGAAGTCCAAATGATACGAAACTTGACAGGCGGTCTACCGGTAGTAAACCAAGGCCGCTTGGCAAGTCTCGGTCCAATCCGGAAATGTTTAATCCCCACACACGAAAGAAAGGTAGAAATGACCACCGGAGGAGAATGAAGCGCCGGAATGCAAAACGGACAACAGGGAAAATGCTCGAATGCATGAGGCGAACACGTATGCAAATGCAATGCACATGATGACATGATATGAGATGCATGACAACGACAATAACACACGGAGACAAAGACCCGAACCCGAGAAAATAAAATAACTTAACGCCGGAAACGGCAAGAGTTGGAGTACAAATTGGGAAAGTTACATCCGGGGTGTTACAACACTCCACCACTACGAAAGGTTCTCGTCCCGAGATCTAGGACAAAAAGAACGCCGGGTACTCAGAACGGAGGTGATCCTCGCGTTCCCAGGTAGCTTCACGGTCGGAATGGTGTGACCACTTGACTTTGAGAAATTTGATTGACTTGTTGCGAGTCTTGCGTTCAGTCTCTTCAAGAATAGCAACTGGGTGCTCACGATAAGAGAGATCTTCTTGGAGCTCAATGTCCTCGAAGTTGATGGTGCGGACAGGAGTCTTGAAGCACTTTCGAAGCTGAGAGACATGGAACACGTCATGAACATTTGCAAAGTTTGAAGGAAGCTCGAGTTGATAGGCGAGGTCGCCTCTCTTGCTGACAATCTTGAAAGGTCCCACGTATCTGGGGGAAAGCTTCCCTTTGATACCGAAGCGACGAGTACCTTTCATAGGAGAGACACGGAGGTAAACATGATCTCCGATCTCGAATGCCAAATCACGGTGCTTACTATCATAGTAGCTCTTCTGACGGGATTGGGCTGCTTTGAGGTTATCATGAATGACTTTGCACATTTTTCTACCTCTGTGATTAAGTCATTACCCAAAAGCTGACGTTCACCGGTTTCAGACCAGTTGAGAGGGGTACGGCACTTCCTGCCATACAGAATTTCAAATGGGGCCTTGCCCGAACTTGCTTGAAAATTGTTGTTGTAGGAGAATTCATCATAAGGAAGACAATCCTCCCATTTCATGCCGAAGGAGATCACAGAAGCCCTCAGCATATCTTCAAGAATCTGGTTGACACGCTCGACTTGACCGCTTGTTTGAGGATGGAAAGCTGTGCTGAAGCGGATGTTCGTGCCCATGGCCTTCTGAAAAGAAACCCAAAACTTTGAGGTAAAGATGTTGCCACGGTCTGAAGAGATCACTTGAGGAATACCGTGCAGAGAGACAATTCGAGAGGTATAGAGTTCCGCCAATTAAGCTGCAGTGATCGACTCTTTGATAGGCAGAAAATGAGCCACTTTGGTGAGTTTGTCGATGACAACGAATATAGCATCATTGCCACGCTTGGACTTTGGAAACCCAGTCACGAAGTCCATTTCAATGTGGTCAAACTTCCATTCTGGAATGGCAAGAGGTTGGAGGAGACCAGCTGGCCTTTGGTGTTCTGCCTTCACTCTTCTATAGACATCACATTCATTCACGAATTGAGCAATCTCGCGCTTCATTCGAGTCCACCAATAAGCCTGCTTGAGGTCCTGATACATCTTCATGCTCCTAGGGTGGATGGAGAGGAGAGAATTGTGATCCTCATTCATGATCACTTTACGGAGGTCACCTTTGGGTACAATAATACGATCCTCGAAGAAGAGAGTGTCCTTGTCATCAAGGCGGTAGCACTTGTACTTGGACTGACTCTTGGCAATCCCAATCTTCACCTTTTTCACCATAGCATCAAGAAGCTGGGCTTGGTGAATCTGGTCTTCTAAGGTAGGAGAGACTTGAAGGTTGGCGAGGAAACCTTGAGGAACAACTTGCAGATTAAGTTTGCAGAAAGCTTCACAAAGCTCGGGTTGATAAGGCTTAAGAATCAGACTGTTGTAGTGCGCTTTCCTGCTCAAAGCATCAGCAATCACATTGGCCTTGCCTGGAGTATACTCGATACTCGGATTATACTCTTGAATCATTTCGACCCATCGAGTTTGCCTGAGGTTTAGATTAGGCTGAGTGAAGATGTACTTGAGACTCTTGTGATCAGTGAAAATGTCCACTTTTCTTCCCAATAGAAGATGCCTCCAAGTCAAAAGAGCATGCACAACTGCCGCCAACTCGAGATCATGAGTGGGGTAGTTCTTCTCATTAGGCTTCAACAGTCAAGATGTATAAGCAACAACTCTCTTCTCTTGCATTAAAACTGCGCCAAGACCTTGGAGAGAGGCATCACAAAAGACCTCGTACGGCTTGGATTCATCAGGCGGAGTCAGAACTGGAGCAGTGATCAACTTCTCTTTCAAAGTGTTGAAAGCAATGTCACACTCCGGAGACCAAACGTACTTGACGTGCTTCTGGAGAAGATTAGAGAGAGGCTTCGCGATCTTCGAAAAGTTTTCAACGAATCTTTGGCAATAGCTTGCGAGACAGAGAAAATTGCGGAGTTGCTTCACGTTCTGAGGAGGTTCCCAATTCACAATTGCAGACACCTTCTCAGGATTCACGGCAATGCCCTTAGCAGAGATGATATGACCAAGATAAAGAACCTCATCGAGCCAAAATTCACACTTGGAGAACTTGGCGTAGAACTGATGTTCCCTGAGCTTATCAAGCACCTAACGGAAATGCTTGGCATGATCTTCCTTGTTCTTCGAGAAAACCAGAATGTCGTCGAGATAGACCAAAACGAAGTCATTGGTGTAGGCATTGAAGATGATGTTCATCATGCGAGAGAACGTCGGAGGAGCGTTGACGAGGCCAAAAGACATGACAGTGTATTCATATGAACCAAAGCTTGTCCTGAAAGCCGTCTTGGGAATATCTTGCTCACGAATACGAATCTGATGATAACCCATGCGGAGATCAAGCTTGGAGAATACTCGAGCACCTTTTAGTTGTTCGAACAGCTCATTGATGTTGGGAAGTGGGTATTTGTTCTTGATGGTCTTCTTGTTCACTGGACGGTAATCAACACAAAGTCGGTCCGTGCCATCCTTCTTCTTCACAAAAAGAACACCACAACCCCACGGAGAAGAACTAGGCCGGATGAGACCCATTTTCTCTAGAATATTGAGTTGCTTCTTCAGCTCCTTTAACTCTTCAGGTCCGAGCTTGTAAGGACGTTTGCACACAGGTTCCGTGCCAGGCTCAAGATCAATAACGAATTCAACTGGCCGGTGCGGAGGCATTCCTGGAAGCTCTTCTGGAAAGACGTCTTGATACTCGCAAACGACTGGAATTTGCGAGATAGCGTCCAATTCACCCTTCTCATTGAGAGAAAACAGACGGATGGTATTATCAGGAGCGGCAAAGACAATCACATCCTCAAACGAATGAGTCAATTGAATCTTCCTGGCTGCACAATCAAGCTGAGCCTTGTGCTTAGAAAGCCAATCCATCCCGAGAATAAGATCAATATCCGAGTCACCAAGAACATTTGGAGAGGACAAGAACTTATAGTCACCCAAAGTGATAGTAACATCCGGAACGCATACTCGAGATGTCATTTGACGGGCCGGAGAGACGATAGCCAACGGTTTCGGCAACACTTCAGTAACAAAATCATGCTTAGATGCAAAAGGTCTCGAGATGAAACAATGCGATGCACCCGTGTTAAAAAGAACTTTTGCAGGAACATCGTTAACAGGAAGGTTACCCATAATCACATCTGACGAGTCCTCTGCGTGGGCTGCGTTCATCAAGTTGACCTTGGCGTGCTTGGGGTTATGCTTGACCATAGATGTACTTGCTGATCTGACAGGAGGAGGAGGAAGACGCCTCTGGTTGAAACACTTGTTGGCATAGTGACCCTTCTGTTGGCACTTGTTGCACATGACCTCTGAAAGCGGACGGTGATACGGAGCACTCGATCTTGGAGCTTGAGACGAAGTCTTGTTCTGAAAGCCAGGGTTGGGTGGGTGGGAAGAACCACTGCCACCTTTGCTCTTCTGCTGATACGGCTGACGGAACGGAGGAGGAGGAAGCCAAAACTTCTGCTGCTTGGCCACTTGAGTAGAGGAAGAAGGAGTAACATCTCTGACTCGCTTCTTGGAAGCATCACACCTCAACTGAGCAGCCTCTTGCTTCAGTGCCATGTTGTAGAACTCATCGTACCTCAAGGGCTCAAAGAGAACAAGAGCTAGCTGAATTTCTTCTCTGAGACCACCCCTGAACTGATATATCATGCTCTTCTCATCAGGGACGTCTTGCTTGGCAAAGCGGGCGAGCTTCTGGAACAACTTGTTGTAGTCATAGACAGACAAAGAGCCTTGCTTCAGATTGCGGAATTCCTCACGCTTGCTTTCAACCACGCTCTGAGGAATATGATGAGCTCGGAAATCTCGACGGAAATCATCCCAAGTGATAACACGTCCACCTCTGGAGTCCTTGTACTGCTGGAACCATTCTGCAGCTTGATCTTTTAGTTGGAAGGAAGCGAACTTAACAAAGTCCTCAGGCCTGACGTTACTACACTCGAAATGCTTACACAGATCCACAAGCCAATCGTCAACATCGGTTGCCTCAACACAATTGCTGAAAGTCTTTGGCCCGTTAGCAAGGAACTGGTTGAGTGTAGCAAAGTGACTCTGATTGCTGCCTTGATTCCCTTGGTTGCCTTGATTGCGCTCTTGAAGAATTTGCATGATCAACTGTGTGTTTGCATTGGTTGCGGCCATCACAGCTTGCCATGCCTCCGGAGGAGGTGGAGGTGGTGGCGGATCAGGATTCAGAGTCGTGCGTGTTGGAGGAGACATCCTGAAGAGGTTGACGTCCATTAGCACATTGATAGATAAATATTGAAGCTGAATCCAACGGAATGAAAATTGCAACATATAGTCTTCACATCCGAACAAAACGAACGAATGCATTCCTCTTGAAATGGTCACATATCCATAAATTGAGAAGCCATGTAGAATTAAGGTAGAGAAATAAATCAACAAGGTATGGATCAAGAACGAATAATCGGTAAGAAATCCCAATCTCAAACCAATATCCGTGGAAGAGGAACTAGAGCTACTAGAATTCCCACCTATGAAACTCCCGAACCTTTCCGGTTATGCAATCAGGTGTTGGGGATACAGGGGAAGCATAATATCTCGCCCAAACTAGCAAATCCTACATCCAGCTGTATCCATCCTTCAACACATAACCAAGAAACCTTCAGAAACCATCTACCTCAACCTTCGAAAAGCATCCGTTATACAAGTTATGGCGATACTCCCGAACTCCCGCCCCAGTACTGGGTGGCGTCGAGGTTATCTCACCAACAAACTGCATAAAAGAGATTTTCGATGTCGGCGAACTAGACTCAGGTATTCCAGAACTGCAACGATAAAATTATGATGACAACACCTCAGAGCTCAACTCCCCAGGACACTTCCACTAAACCCCTGACAGGAGGCACCAAGACAATGTTCTCATCATAAAACCATCGGAACGATTCCAAGATACCCGCGTGATCCTAAAAAAATTTAGTGAAATTTGAGAAGAGAAGAGTCAAAACTCTACGTCAGGATGCCTTACCAGAGCGATGATGAGACTGGGAAGTAAAAAGAATTCCTAAACTCTCCGATATATAATTCCTAAATGACTCAAAACATTTTTCTAGACACAACTCGGCCGCTAAAAACGATCAAGCAATGGGGCTCCTAAGGTCGGGGAAGGCTCTGATACCAACTTGTAACACCCTCGATGTGACTATAGCTCCCACGTGTCGAGGCACGACTTAGAGACATAATCGCATTGAAGGCATATGTTGCAAGTTAGGCAATCTTCACAACATCCCATGTAATATGATAATAAAAGGGGGAGATAACATAGTTGGCTTACACTCGCCACGTCAATCAAGTACATAAATAACATTACATCAACCAAACACTCATGGCCCGACTACGACGCCAAAATCAAAGAGAACCCAACATGCGACACGGTCCCAATCACCCCCAACTAGGCACCACTACTGATCATCGGGAAAGGAAACATAGTAACGTTGAGAGTCTTCGTCGAACTCCCACTTGAGCTCATACGCGTCTCCTGGAGCGGAACCATCAGGCCCTACATCTGGTGTAATACTAATCTATGAGCCACAGGGACTCAGCAATCTCGCACCCTCGCGATCAAGACTATTTAAGCTTATAGGTAAGGCAAGGTAAATATAAGTGGAGCTGCAGCAAGCGACTAGCAAGTATGATGGCTAACTTATACGCAAAACAGAGCGAGAAGAGGAGGCAAAGCGCGAGCGAGAAACTAGAAAGCAACCTGCGCAAACATTACTCCAACACCGTGTCCACTTCCCGGACTCCGCCGTGAAGAGGCCATCACGGTAACACACTCGGTTGATTCATTTTAATTAAATTAAGGTTCAAGTTATCTACAACCGGACATTAACAAATTCCCATCTGCCCATAACCACGGGCACGGCTTTCGAAAGTTCAAATCCCTGCAGGGGAGTCCAAACTTAGCCCATGACAAGCTCTCACGGTCAACGAAGGAATAGACCTCCTCCCAAGATGTTCCGATCAGACTCGGTATCTCGGTAATTCAAGACACTTCGACAGGTTAAAACAAGACCAGCAACACCGCCCGAATGTGCTGAAAAATCCCGATAGGAGCTGCATATATCTCTTTCTCAGGGCACACTCAGATAAGCAATCCGTACAACTAAAACCAGCCCTCGAGTTTCCCCGAGGTGGCGCTGCAAGGGGCTCTAGTTTGGACCAACACTTAGAGGAGCACTGGCCCGGGGGGGTTAAAATAAGATGACCCTTGAGTCTGCAGAACCCAAGGTAAAGAAAAGGCTAGGTGGCGAATGGTAAGACCAATGTTGGGCATTGCTGGAAAAGCTTTAATCAAGGCGAACTATCAAGGGGTTCCCATTATAACCCAACCGCGTAAGGAACGCAAAATCCGGGAACATAACACCGATATGACAGAAACTAGGGCGGCAAGAGTGGAACAAAACACTAGGCGAGAGGCCAAGCCTTCCACCCTTTACCAAGTATATAGATGCATTAAGATAACATAGCAAAATAATGATATCCCAACAAGTAAATAAATGTTCCAACAAGGAACCACCTCCAATCTTCACGTGCAACTAGCAACGCTATCAGAGGGGCTGAGCAAAGCGGTAACATAGCCAATCAACAGTTTGCTAGGACAATTGTGGGTTAGAGGTTTGACATGGCAATATGGGAGGCTTGCAAGCAAGTGGTAGGCATCATAGCAATGGCATAGCAAAAGAGCGAGCAAACTAGCATAGCAAAGATAGTAGTGATTTCAAGGGTATGATCATCTTGCCTGCACAGTTGTCAGAGTTGACTGGATCCTCAAAAGCAAACTCAACGGGCTCCTCGTTAGCGAACTCGTCTCCCAGATCTACCCAAACAAGACAAACAAGCAACAAGGATACAATCAACCACGTGCAAACTCAAACAATGCAATGCAAAGATGGTATGCTATGCGGGATACGATGCAGGATGCAAAATGCAAGATATGACAGGAAATGCATGAACCTGGCCTCAACTTGGAATTCCAAGTGTGCCACAGGAAAGATAAGACGAAATCGCTTGAAAACGATATAAAGAACGTCGGAATCGGAGTTACGGTTTGGAAATGGCAAGCGTTTCAAAAATGACACCGGTCTGCGATTTACATCAAGTAGGCATCTAAATGCAACGAAATGAACATGCTACAGCACCCAAACATGACAACAAAATACATGGCAGGGATGCACACAAGATGCTTAACAAAAGTCTAGCATTGAGCTACGGCCAATTCATCCAATAACAGGTTCAAACAAGCATGGCAAAAATGCATATGGCAAACATATCTCAGACTTAGTGAAATTAACACTTGTCTGGAATTTCAGATCAGGTAGCCCTCTTCGGAGCAACAAAACTACATGCTACAGAATCTGAACATGGCAAAGTAAAGCCTGGCATGGATCTACTCAAAGAGCTTAACAAAAGTCCCTTAGTGACCTTGAGCCAAAAGGGATCAGAAAATACAATTGCAAGCACGTGAACATAGCAAAAACATAATCAGTTTTCAGACTTAGTGAAAAACTGACACATGCTGAGATATAACTCAAGTAGGCATGTTTACGAGCTCGATGCACTCACTATGGTGCAAGTCATGGCAAGACAAGCATACACCCATAAAGAAGGCACAAAATACAATCTATACAAGGCAAGAAAAATATCATATCATGCACGGATCAACTACAACATCACCGGCAAAATTGCAAACAAGTTGACAATCTGCCCAGATTCACAAAGTAGCAAACGTAGAGCTCGATTGACTCAAGCTAGGGTGCTCCATAATTGCAAACAAAGACATGGATGGATAGAGCACTACAATATTAACAAAACTCCCTTACTGTTCATCCTCAAAAGAGGCACGGATCACTAGGAAACAACATGAACGTATGGCAACATGAGATAAACAGCTCCAGGACTTAGTGAAGGCACTAAGTCCCTGAAAACAGAATTAGCAAGTGCACCACTTTGCAAGCTTGCACAAGTCACCACACACATCCTAAAAATACATGGGTTGCACCTCTGGAAAGATGATAAAACCTTAACAAAACACATGTAGAGCATCAGGGCATAGCATGCACACATTAATCATGGCAAAAATGACAAAAACCTAAACGGAGTAGCAGATCTGACAATTAACTCAAGTATCCCTTTTCTAGCAGCATTTCGGTCATCAAGATGAACTCAAATCAAAATGATGCAATGGAATGAAATGATGTACTCTCTGAGATGAACATTTTGATATGCTATATGCATGAATCGGAGCTACGGATGCAAAGTCACGGAGCTACGAACATGGCAACTTTGATCTGAGAAAACTGGGACTTAGACAAAAATATCACCTCGAGATCTAGGGTTTGCACGGATTACAAGGACGGCCGGATCCACTGTAGCACGGCGGGGACGACGGCCGGCGACGGCGCGAGGTCGCCTGTGCGGCGGCCGGAGCGTGGCGGCGCAACGCGGTGGCGGCGGCTGGTGGTGGCGGCGCGGCATGGCGGCGGCTCGCGGAGGCGGCGGCGGCTTGCGGGGGCAGCAGCGGCGGCTGCGGGCGAGGCGGCGGCGCGGGCAGGCGGGAGAGGGAGCTGGGCGGCGGCGGCTGCTTCGGGCCGCGGGG
>NC_041384.1:417854104-417886760 GCF_002162155.2 Triticum dicoccoides
GCGGGCGGACAATGTCTGGCGCATCGGAGGGGAAATTAGGGTTTTCGAGGGAGAGGAAGATCCGGATTTCGGGGGGGGGCTTTAAATAGGCATAGGGGGAGCTAGGAGAGTCCAAATGAGGTGCGGTTTTCGGCCACGCGATCGTGATCGAATGCTCTAGGTGATGGAGTAGAGTTAGGTGGGTTTTGGGCCAAATTGGAGCGGTGTTGGGATGCAACACACACGAGGCCTTTTCGGTCCCTCGGTTAACCGTTGAAGTATCAAACGAAGTCCAAATGATACGAAACTTGACAGGCGGTCTACCGGTAGTAAACCAAGGCCGCTTGGCAAGTCTCGGTCCAATCCGGAAATGTTTAATCCCCACACACGAAAGAAAGGTAGAAATGACCACCGGAGGAGAACGAAGCGCCGGAATGCAAAACGGACAACAGGGAAAATGCTCGAATGCATGAGACGAACACGTATGCAAATGCAATGCACATGATGACATGATATGAGATGCATGAGAACGACAACAACACACGGAGACAAAGACCCGAACCCGAGAAAATAAAATAACTTAACGCCGGAAACGGCAAGAGTTGGAGTACAAATTGGGAAAGTTACATCCGGGGTGTTACAATGGCCTCACACACGAAAGCGAATATGGCAAGAAGGGTCACAGATTGAGGGTCAAGATGGACCATGTGGATCTGATAGTGCTCGAGCACCGCGTTGAAGAAGGCGGAGAATGGAGGAAGCAGGCCAGCCCAGAGGGCGTCAATAAAGATCGGAACCTCGGTGACTGCCCGAGCCATGCTGGAGCGAGACGCAGGCCAGGCCGGCGTCTCTCCCCACTCGTTGAAGCTGGAGGCGAGCATGGGTCACACCTTGCCCATGGCCTCGTCGTTGAGCACCCGAGGCCGGCCGAGCGCCGGCTCAAAGGATGGAGGCACAGTTGGCGAGGATAGAGGTTTCTTCCCTTTCTCGGCTTGCTTCGGCGCCATGGCGGTGAAGCGGGCAGGGCGCAAGTTGGATTCGGAAGGCGGAGCAGGACGTCGAAGGAGTAGGGAGATTGGAAGAGCCGGGCACGGAGAGTGAAGAATAATTGTGCAATAAGTGGGGCCGCATAGCCAGGTGGATTCAAAGGTAGCATGGGGAAGCGGAGACACCCACGTCCAATCAACCGCCACGCGTCAACCAAGGCCACAGGCTTTTGAGGCCCGCGGTGCTCCGAACTTGACCCTTGGCTTCGCTGTGAAGCCAAGCCCGAGTGCATCTTGGGCCCGGGGGCTACTGTCGGTGTTCTGGGAACGGGGGTCCCCAGACTTGCCTGCCTGCGGCCCACGGGGTGGCAGAGCCAGCAGGCCGTACGGCCCATCTTCACCAACAAGGCACCCAAGACCCTCGCGAGGGGCCAAGCCTCGCGAGGCGGGCGATGCAAGACCTCCTCTGGAGCGGCCTGGTCAGGCAGGCTTGTGAGGAGCGGAGATATCAAGGCAGGGCAAACCTCACGAGGCTCTCATGACGTGAGCCATGACGATCGACACCAGGCGGGCGCCAGTGCGCGCAGCGTCCTTGCTTCCTCTTTGGTGCAAAGAAGGCAAGCGCAGCCGCGGAGTACCGAGGCCTTAGGCAAAGGTTGCCATTTCGGTGCAACAAGACCAAGACTAGGCGGACGGCAAGATGGAGGTCATTGTGGAGCCCAAGACGGCGTCACCACCAGAGCCTTTCACAGGCGAAGACCACTTTTGTCAGGATAGCTTGTACTAGTTGTGCCCCTTCAAATTAGCCCGGCGTTGTTGGCTCCCTTCCCGCTCAATATTTGGGAAGAGGACCAGGGCCTCTATAAATAGGACTAGCCACCATAAGAGAGGAGAGAGGGAAGGGAGATACGTCACCAGGGATAGAGAGACCTCACCAGACCCAGAGAGACACACAAGTCCGAAAGCACAAGAACACCTCAACCTTAGGAGGTTGTTCTTCCCCTTGTATTGTTCATCATCAGCCCAAGAGGCAATCCACCACCACACTGGATTAGGGTATTACACCACAACGGTGGCCCGAACTAGTATAAACCCAGTGTCTTTCTGTGTTGTGAGTTCGTCGAGTTCGTCCGCAAGATCTTAGCGAGCTAGAGCGTAGATCGGTAGGAGGGAAAGACTTTGCGCGCACCCCAGTGTTCGAACCTTAAGGGTTAGCCGGAGCCCCACATCCGACAAAAGCAGGAGATCACCATCTTGATCTGCCTCATGCTCAGGAGGAAGAGGAGGAGGTGGTGGTGGTGACGGAACCAGTGAGTTTGACCAACATTGAAACAATGCTACGAAATGCTCGTGCATTTCGTGAACTTTCACCTGCAGAAGAAAAACAGTGGGCCCGCATGTTGGAACAATGCAACGTGGCTGTCACCCCAGGAAATAAGTTGTTAGTATTCTCATCTATGGTCACCTTTCTTCAGGTGAAGACATCTGAGCGGATGACCAACAAATGATTTGATGCGATGTTGGCTACTTTCTGCAAAGCTTTCCCAGATGCGTCTGAGCTTCCACACCTACAGTAAAATGAAGAATTTCCTTTAGGCAGTTGGAAATTGGATATGATATGATCCATGTTTGTAAGAATAATTGTGTTCTATTCCGGAAGGATTATGCCAACTTAAGTGAATGCCCGAAATGCAAATCATCAAGATGGAAAGATGGCGATGTTGTGAAGACGATTCCTCATAATGTTCTGAGACATTTTCCAATTACACCAAGATTGCAGAGGTTGTTTCATGATGCTGAAACAAGAGAGAATGCACCATGGCATTCTAGGAACCAGGAGTAAAGAGATCAGAATATAATGAGCCATCGATCTCATGGTAGTGAGTGGAAAAGTTGCAATCAGAAACACAAAAAGTTTGCTGCTGACCCGAGAAACATTAGACTTGGCTTAGCTTCAGATGGATTTAACCCATTTGGCCACCAGAGCGCCACATATAGCATGTGGCAAGTGCTTGTTATCCCTTACAACATGCCTCCAAATGTCTGCACCAAAGAATCAAACTACATGATGGCCTTGCTCATCCCAGGTCCAAAAAGTCCTGGAAAGGATTTTGATTTATTCCTGGAGCCTCTTGTGGAGGAACTTCAACAGCTATGGAGGGGTGTTCTTCTCACTCGAGACCTATATAGCAGCCCACCAGCTGATTTCTTTCTGCGTGCTATTATAATTTGGTGCATTCATGATTATCCGGCTTTGGGTACTATGTCAGGGCGAACGACACATGGTTACAATGCATGTGTTCGCTGTGATAGGAATTCGATGTACGCAATACTTAGCAAGATCTGTTACATTGGACACCGTCGTTTCCTTGCCAAGGACAAGCCACGTCCTACAAAATACCAAAGACATGTGTTCAATGCAAAGCATGAAAACTATGATGCGCCAAAGAGGCTCACCGCCGATGAGTTGCAAGTGCAATTAGAGAAGGTCAGGCATATTACACCAGGAAAGCATCCTGGTAATGGTAGCAGGAAAAGGAAGCGTGGCAGGGCAGAAGAGAGATTATTGTTTACTCGCAGGTCCACTTTGTGGGACTTGGAGTATTGGAAAGATTTGGATTTGCGGCATAATCTTGATGTGATGCACATCAAGAAAAATATATGTGGCAGCATTATCGGCACACTTCTTAATATTGAACGCAAGATGAAAGATACCTTAAAATCTAGGATTGATTTGACACACCTGGGTATCAGACAGGATTTGCAGGTGCAAGATGAAGGTAAACCACGGGATATGGCACCAGCTGTGTACGTCTTGGAAAAGGTAAAAAGAAAAGAATTCTACGAGGTCCAGTCACGTGTGAGATTCCCACATGGATTTGCTTCCAACCCTGAAAGGAGAGTCAGTGCAGATGGAAACAAGGTACAAGGGTTGAAAACCCATGACTGCCACGTCCTACTTCAAAGGGTTTTACCTGTTATCCTTAGAGGATTGGGCGGCCCTGACTTATACAGAGCAGTTGCAGAGTTGGGACAATTCTTCAGGGAACTCTGCAGTAGAAATATCAGGGTAGATGCTTTGGAGCGTCTTAGAGACAAGATACCAACTATCCTATGCGACCTTGAGAAGATATATCCTCCTTCCTTCTTTGATGTGATGGTGCATTTGGTTGTTCATCTACCTGATGAGGCACTACTTAGAGGTCCAGTACAGTATGGCTGGATGTACCCTATTGAAAGGTGGCTAGGCACTTTCAAGGGCTATGTTAGGAACAAAGCTAGACCCGAGGGTTCCATTGCAGAGGCCTACATTGCTATTGAAGCGTTGACATTCTGCTCAAAATACATTGAAACAGCTGATCAGCTTAGCAAAGAGGTGGGTGAAGACAATACCGAGCTCAATGTTTTTGATTATTCTGTTTGAGTTACAGGGAAGAGTCGACAAGAGGACAAACCTAAAGATTTGGACAAAATGGTTTGGTATGTGTTGAATAACTGTCCTGAGATACTACCTTATATAAAGTAAGTGCTAAGTACTGCAGCTTATACATCGTAATCTACTAAACTTGCAGCACATTCTTATATATTTAGATGTTTGGCGCGATCACTATGTTGTGCAACATCTACAAAAAGGAGTTACTACTGCAAAATCCAAGAAACATTGACAAACTGGTTATGGAAGGATTTGCGAAATGGTTCAAGAGCCATGTAAGCTTTTGAATTGCACTGTCAGTTTTTTTAATATATTGAGTACATAAGATGGTTAGCTTCTCTATTTTCTACCCATAGGTTAAGAAGATGCGGGAGGATGGGCAGGCAGTTGATGATGCCCTTTATGCACTAGCAATGGGTCCTGATACTCGGGTAAGACATTATGAATCTTGCATTATTGGAGATGTGCGCTACAACACCCTTGCATGCGACGAAGGCAGGAAGACACAAAATAGTGGCATCATGAGCATGGATACGTACGACAGAGAGACAACTGAAATTTATGCTAACATAATAGACATTGTTCAGTTGTAGTATATCTCCAGTTTTGAGTATCATCGGTGTGTGGTTCTGTTGTGCTGTCATTGGTATAACATGTTTTCTAGGATCGCAAAACCCAGAGCTGATGATTATTTCAAATCCATCAATGTCAAGGCGGCGTACCAGACCAATGAGCCTTTTATTTTGGAAAACCAAATGTCAGGACCCCGATCCTAAGTCACATCGATCTAGCATGTAACACATCATATCACCTTGCGGCCTCACGCACGGTATTCCTACGGGTGCCACCTTACCTGGCCCGGGACCGTTTGCGCCTTTTGGCTCACGTATATGATAGTGCCGCTAGCATCCATATGACAAAGAACCCATGCTGACATGGCTAGTCGTGAACCCAAAGTGGCACTAACTTACAGGGACAGGCATACATGACCCAACAACGAACGTGTCGGTCATCAACGAGTGAATCCAGGCTGTAGCACTGGGCTAGCAGGACTCCGGTGAACCGGGCTGCAGCGGGCTAACAGGACTCCGGAATTCATCGCGTGACATTTCCCCGAGGGGACAGACACAGGAACAAAGAAGGACACATGCCGGCCAGCCTAAGTGTTCCGGAGCAGTAGCAAGCTACCATGGCTCAGTGGAAACACTAGGAGACATTTCCCGGTAAGAGAGGCTACCAAGGATAAACAACTAGGTTGTCAGATCCCACACATACCAAGCATTTCAATAACATACACACAATATGCTCGATATGTGCAATACAACATGGCATCACAACATGACTCTACGACTCAAGTATTTATTCAATAGGCTCCAAGGAGCGAGATATTACAAACATGGGTCTCATGACCCAACAATCAGAGCATACAAGTCAAAGCACATGCGGAAGCTTAACATGTCTGAGTACAGACATCTAGAAATGAAAAAGGCTGAGAAGCCTGACTATCTACCAGATCCTGCCGAGGGCACAAGATCGTAGCTGAGGTAACAAGCTAAACGTCGAAGTCCACGAGGTACTACTAGCGAGACTGAAGTCTCTCTGCAAAAGCATAAATTAAGCAACGTGAGTACAAATGTACCCAGCAAGACTTACATCAGATCTATCTACATATGCATCATTATCAACAAGGGGGTGGTGGGGTTTAACTGCAGCAAGCCAGCTTTGACTCGGTGGCTATCCTGAACTACGACTGCAAGTAACTCTTTGAGGTGGCGCACACGAGTCCACATATTCACCATATCAATACACCACTATGGATCCGCTCCCGTCTCCCTACGAGAACGCCATCCATAGCACTCACGCTTATCTTGCGTATTTTAGGGTATCCACTTTCACTTGTCTATGAACTGTACAGGCAACCCAGAAGTCCTTTACCGCGGACACGGCTATTCGAATAGATCATATTAACCCTGCAGGGGTGTACTTCTTCACACACGCTCTCGCCACTTACTGCCATGTACACCTCGTGTATCTCGGCAACCTTCAAGCGGAAGCCTGGTGAGGGAGTCGGCCACGACCTGACTAACCACACAAGTCTCTTGTCCAGGTTTATCGCCTATTCGGGTTCCATCCGCAAGGAGATCCGGCCGGGGTGTCTCTCACGGCCCCAAACGATGTGTGCAGGGTTCCCAAGCCCACCTCGACGGGTGGATCTACGCTGGTACACCGTGCCACTGTGCCTAGTCTGTCCCAAGCCCACCTGTACTGGGTGCCACTTGGTAGACTACTAACACTACCTGCAACACCAGAAACTAGTTGCAACTCCTGGACAGAGATCAAGTTGATTAATAAGTCGAGAGGGCTTGGAGCGCCCGGAGCCCAATGTGTGGTAGTAACTGATCATGGATCACAAACACAGAACTCAGTTCCTGAGGACGGCTGCAATGAGACAACCCACCATGTACTCCTACATGGCCTCTCACCGCTACCTTTACCAAATCGTGTTCACACACATAGCTCTCAACAGTAGGACATGTTTTACACACCTCCGATTCATTCCCAATGAATCAGACCTGACTCAACTCTAAGCAGTAGCAGGCATGACAAACAAGCATGAATGAGTAGGCACAACAGGGCTCAAACAACTCCTACTCATGCTAGTGGGTTTCATCTATTTACTGTGGCAATGACAGGTCATGCAAAGGATAAAGGGGTTCAGCTACCGCAGCAAGTAACAAATATGTCGTTGTTGTCCTAATGCAGTAAAAGAGAGCAGGAGCGGGAGAGTAGGATTTTATCGGAATGAACAAGGGGGTTTTGCTTGCCTGGCACTTCTAAAGATAATATAGCTCTTCATCGGTGTCATCGATCACATCACCGGTACACGTCTATCGAGAGGGGACAATTACCGGCAAACAAGGAAGAACACAATCAATGCAATGCGACAATATGATGCATGAATGTGACATGGCAATATGATGTGATTTGTGCTGATGCAACTAAACCAGATTAAATGAAGTTGGTTTGAATCCAAGATTCAAATTCAAACTCCACATGTGGTTATTTAAATGCCATTTAATTGAATTGTCCTGAACAGTAGGCATAGGTTGTTCTAACATGCATGAAAATAGTACAGATGTATAGATTGGATTTTTCTGATCATTTTTCATATATAATTTATCTCATTTGGAGTTACGGTTGATTTTCTATGAATTTTAGAAGTTTATACAATTTTCTGGAATTTTCTGAATAAAAATAAATCCAGAAAACATTACTGCGTCAGCCTGACTTCATCATGACGTCAGCAGGTCAACAGGGGCTGGTCCGGGTCAAACCTGACCAGTGGGGTCCACTGGTCAGTGACTGGGGCTGGTTAGTGCCGCTGACGTGTGGGCCCAGTCAACGGCCACGTCAGCACGGTCAAAACTGACGCGTGGGGCCACTGCAATTAGATTAAACTTAATCTATTTTAGTTAGCCGGTTAGTTAGACGGTGGGGCCCGGCTGTCTGTGACACGGTGCGGTGGTTAGTGGTTAATTAAGCCAGCCACGTCAGCAAGTGACGCCGGCGACGACGGCGTCGGCGAGACCTCGCCGGAGTTGCTCGGGACGGCGCTACAGCCCGCGGCTGGTCGCGCTGAGGGCACCAAGAGGGAGCCCGTGCTCCCGCGCATCTAGGGGCGCACGCAGCTGGGCACAGGGAGGCCGGGGTCGACGGCGGCGACCACTTAGGCGGCGGCCGGAGCTACGGGTGGGTGCGGGGTTGGCGCTACGGCTTGCAAACGAGCCGGCTGTCACGCTAGTTCTGCTCTACGGAACGTTGCGAGCGCAACGGGCGCACGCATGGGACCAAAAGGTCACCGAGGCTTCGCCAGCGACGAGCGCGGGCGGCGGCGGGTTTCGGTCATTGGCAAGGCGGCAACTACGGCGTGCAAACAAGAGAACGGAGAGGGGGAGAAGGAAGAGGAGCTCACGGGGAGTTGGCCGGTGCAGACGACGGGGCCGGGGAAGCGTCGGAGCGAGCGGGACGGCGAGGCGGATCTCCGGCGGCCGAGGAGGGGGAAAACGTCGGGGGCGGCGTTCCGGGGCTCTTCTGGTCGCGTGAGACGACGAGGAGGACGAGGGAGGATCGGCGGAGCTCGAGGGCGTGTCGGAGAGGCTTCGGGATGGCTGCGGCCGCGCGAGCGCTGGTTGGCGGCGACGGGCTCCGTTCGGTCGCGGGAGGGAGAGAGAGCAGAGGGGGATAGGGACGGAGGGAGAAGTGGACGTGGCGCCAGGGAGGTGCGTGGCATCTCCAGGGGGTCGGGGAAGCGAGCGGAGAGGCAGGAGGAGGTGGAAGCAGGAGGTGGAGTTCGGGCGCGCGCGCGTCGACACGCCGATGTCCTTCTGGCGCAAGGAGGAGGGTGACTGGCACGGGCCAGGTGGGCCGGCCCAGCCAGGTAAGTGGCCTCCTGGCCTTTCTCTCTTATTTCTATTTAATTCTGTTTTCTATTTTCCGCAGTTTGTTTTGATTTAGTTTTAGACACTAAATCATTTTTTATAAATTATGTAGGTTTTTATGTGGCTTGCTAAAATATATACAAAGCCACTCACAAACTTCCAGAATTATTGGAGTCATATTTAATATATATTAAATATAAATCCAAAGCAAATAGTTATTGGATTAATTCAAATGGCCAAAATAAATATCTCTGTGACTCCAAAAATATTGGTTTGAATTTTACCTCTTACCAATATCTCTATGGAATAAGAGGAACATTTTCTTGGACTCATTTGAGAAGATTTAAATGTTGGTTATTTTTAGAGGTTTCCTGAGGCTTTTGAAAATTCCTCAATTCAAATTTCATTTGAATTTAAACATGATGCACACATGGAAGCAAGCATAGGTCAGGCCAGAACTAGGGATGTGACAACTCACCCCACTAAACAAGAATCTCGTCTCGAGATTCAAGCGTAGGGTAAGATGAAGGGGAAACACAAACTAGTATAATCTTCACGATCCAGGGTGCACTTCATAAAAGCGTTGATTCGATCACCATCTTTGTCCCGTCGTCTTGCTCTGAGAACTCCAACTAGCATGACAGCAAGAGGAAAAGGACAACTCCGGAAGAATCGATCTTCTCGAAGATCAATCAACTTAGGATCAGCTCACAAAGTGAGTCATAGCAACATCTCTTGAGCTGAGACACGAAGCATACATCTAAAGGATGGAGTGGAACAGATGACGAAGGTTCACTAGGTAGACAATAATTCCAAACTTACGAGGGTGGTGAATGGTTGTCAACGTAGCGAGGAGTTGAGTTGCCATGATACCTCAGCGAGACATCCTGGAGGGGGGGTGATTCGTAGATATATCCCCTTAAGTGGCAAAAAGAATTACCTTTGATATAGAGATCATTGAGACTCTCTATATCAGCCTAAGGCAAATCACAGCAATCGATTGGCGGGGGTCGGTAGAATGGCATACTCGGACTTGGATGATGTGGATTACCTTGTTGAAGACAACGTAATGGATGAATTTGCTTACCACCGGAAATGGAAGGGACCCATGGTAGAATGGCACATTGGCGGTGCAAGCTGGGAACAAAATGCAAATGCTGGGAATGATTCTGGTAACCGGGGAAGAACCCAACAATGGAGAGTGAATTCACTGTTTGAAAAGGTCATAGCATTGCCGAGGAAACTGAGAGGAATCCCAGTTAGTGCCGATGATAACATGTAGCGCTTGTGCGTGCTCTCAAGAACTTGAGCATTTCCACAATCATCAAGGTTTTACCAACATCCGTGTCAAAGATCCTGGCAATACAACATACTACCATGATGGCTAATGATGGATGATGCAGATGCAAAGGAAGATAACACCTTCTCAGATTTCACCTTAGCGAGGCCAAGGAAACAAAATCTGGATGATCGACCGAGAGACATTTAGCACTCCGCTTCTAATGTTCTCCTTGATGTGCTAGCATATCCCATTCATTGAAATGGTTTGGTATCTAGAACATCAAGTAAAGGTCGGACTTCAGGAACACAAAAATCCATAAGGAACAACTAGGGAGTAGATCCTACGAAATCCTTATGGGGAGGTGGCCAACTTCTTCTATCAAGATACTACAATAATAGGTCTTCCGGCTGGGTGTGTTGGCCACGACATCCACCTTACCGGTTATCGAGGGACCAATATTATAGTTCTTGGGAAATGTTCCAACCATCATAACTGCCTGAGATTCAGATCTGGTTGGTGTCAGGATATTCCAGACTCATCGAGTCTAGGAAGAAAATGAAAGTTTGCAACACAAATCGACGAGATGACGTTGCGAGATTCTCGGGAAATGAACTACGATAGCAAACTCCAAAACATGAGCTGGTTCTGCTACACACATGTGAACACGCTGTCCTGGACAAACATGACCACGTGGTAGTCTTACAATAAAACACTACCGAGTTCTGGTTGGGAACCATCACCGTGGATAACGAAGTCCTTGCATAAGTCATATGATTAGCTCTTATGAAGGAACTTCTTCTCCTTGAACAAACCAATCAGTGGCTTGGTGTGCTAGGATATACATATGGAATGAAGATGATCAGTCTAACGGACCACAGAATTCTTCGCACGTGCATTACTGACTTGGGATGATTCCAAAGGAGGTAAAACAAGCCTTCTCAAATTCATGGCGGCAACTTGCATCAAGTGCACATGAATTAGAGGGACTCACTTCCTTTGTCCAAACATATGCTTCACGAACGAGTCATGAAGATAATGCTTACACAAGTTTCCAACACTAGCTTAATGTTCAACAAAATCATGGAGGAGATAAGGATGTTGTCAATGGGCTCAACAACAACTCATCCAGGTTTCCATATTAGTGGAATTCTACAATTATGTGAACAAGGTGATAGCATTGGTCAGACCCGAAAGATATAATGGTGTATGCTCGAGGAACAACCACGAGTAAGACAACATTACGAATATCGTTGGTTCTGATTTGATTTGACGACAGCCCATACTCAAATCAAAGGTTTGGGTAAGATAATAGATCCAACAATTGATCACGAGGATCAACCAATAAACATATCATCTATCTTCAACACACACACACACACACAAGATATCCCTTAAGATGAACTAAATCGGACAAGCTTCCATCTTCCAACTCTCCAAGTTGTTGTTCAGCTTAGCCAACTAGCTCAGGGGTACCCAACACAGATTCTTGGAGAAAGGGTGGTTTACAGGATAAACCAACTTGATCACGAGCTCAACATAACAGTCAGGTGACAATCTGGTGATACTACCGAGAAGATATTCGGAAAATCACGAACCACCGATATGCTACTAAACTTGAGAACAATCTTGCTTTTTAGGGCAAGACGATATGATCAAAAGAGCGAGGGACCGATACGATCCCAACTCATTGATTGAAGAGTATACCTGGAAATAAGGACTAGGTAGCACAATCTATCTTAGAATGGTGATTCAATAACCAACATGCTAAGAATGAGAATATTGTCCATTTACTACCAAGCAACTAGTTGCTAAGGGTACTGATTTCACACATCATAGTTCACCCGTCGGCATTCCGATTGCAATAACACGGAAGCCGAGAAATGAATAATGATGGCAAGAAGTATCACTGCAACAAGAATTCATAAGAGGGTGTGCAATTCCAATGATATTCCTGATATAAAGATGGTAATACCTCAAGGTAGAACAGACCAGAAGCTGGATTGCAACTTGATCTGCGGAACACAACTACTTTGACCCAATCCTAAATATGGATGAGGTACTGGAGTTTGTTCCTCCTAGTCATTATGGAATAGAATGGCTTGACAGACCACAAGAGTAATAGGCATCGATGAACGAATGCACACATAATCTTGACTATCAATTGATAGACGAGGGTCAGAAGACAACTAAAGAGGGACAACTCAAAGGAACATACGATTTTCTGAGTTGTGGATGCATGGTTTAGCATGTCGAACGATGTTCAACATATTTCTTCTGGATAACCCATGCAGAAAGGTAGAACTGGCAGAGCCACAATATATAATGGAGAACTCATCAAGAGCACTCTGGTTGTGATCGTTCAGTTCAACTAGGAACTTCTGCCATAAGTAGTTCATGGTATTTGGAAGAAGAAGATACCACGGACTTCAAGGACTATCGCAAAGGTTACTAATAACCTAAGGGAGCTAGCAATTACTATCAACATGAAGTAAGTAGGGTGAATCTCGGGTTCAAAACCCAGGAATAGAATACCTACTACTAAGTGGCATCACGGGATGCTTTCGAGAATGATGGCCAGAATCATCACACTGGGAACACAAAGCATGGCTGGATTACTAGGTGATCCCCCTAAGACACCTAGGGTCAATATAATAGCTCCAACATATACGTCGAGGCAATAGAGTACCTCAACTCACTGATTAGTGTGGTTAACCTGGCCAGAAAGGTCATCGAAATCAGAGGGAAAGGATTTTGCAATTGCATCAGATTATTTAGAAACCTGGGATGACTCGGACAGCATAACGGCTGTAAATGCTCGAAGGATTGGAGACATGCTACAAAAATGGTGGCATAACCACTCAGAAGCACAATATCAAGGTTTCAAGATCAACAGTTAACATACAAAAGATAGTAGGAACTGAACTGAGGCTTGAATCCAACAATCCTATAAGTCTACAGATTGGTAACACGTCATCCTGATAGATAGATGAGAAGGCCTAGTTCTTAGTCCCCGTAGAAGAGAAGAGGATGACTCAGATCAGAGGGCCATGAGGTATAAGGAGTAAAAAGAGCCTTACGTTCCATCCCACAATCAATTCCCTTACATAACTAAAGCATTTCTAGACACAACTTCGACCAGTTTGGCTTGGTAATCCTACAGGCAGTCAAGCTCTGATACCAAAGCTGTCAGGACCCCGATCCTAAGTCACATCGATCTAGCATGTAACACATCATATCACCTTGCGGCCTCACGCACGGTATTCCTATGGGTGCCACCTTACCTGGCCCAGGACCGTTTGCGCCTTTTGGCTCATGTATATGATAGTGCCGCTAGCATCCATATGACAAAGAACCCGGGCTGACATGGCTAGTCGTGAACCCAAAGTGGCACTAACTTACAGGGACAGGCATACATGACCCAACAACGAACGTGTCGGTCATCAACGAGTGAATCCAGGCTGTAGCACTGGGCTAGCAGGACTCCGGTGAACCGGGCTGCAGCGGGCTAACAGGACTCCGGAATTCATCGCGTGACATTTCCCCAAGGGGACAGACACAGGAACGAAGAAGGACACATGCCGGCCAGCCTAAGTGTTCCGGAGCAGTAGCAAGCTACCATGGCTCAGTGGAAACACTAGGAGACATTTCCCGGTAAGAGAGGCTACCAAGGATAAACAACTAGGTTGTCAGATCCCACACATACCAAGCATTTCAATAACATACACACAATATGCTCGATATGTGCAATACAACATGGCATCACAACATGACTCTACGACTCAAGTATTTATTCAATAGGCTCCGAGGAGCGAGATATTACAAACATGGGTCTCATGACCCAACAATCAGAGCATACAAGTCAAAGCACATGCGGAAGCTTAACATGTCTGAGTACAGACATCTATAAATGAAAAAGGCTGAGAAGCCTGACTATCTACCAGATCCTGCCGAGGGCACAAGATCGTAGCTGAGGTAACAAGCTAAACGTCGAAGTCCACGAGGTACTACTAGTGAGACTGAAGTCTCTCTGCAAAAACATAAATTAAGCAACGTGAGTACAAATGTACCCAGCAAGACTTACATCAGATCTATCTACATATGCATCATTATCAACAAGGGGGTGGTGGGGTTTAACTGCAGCAAGCCAGCTTTGACTCGGTGGCTATCCTGAACTACGACTGCAAGTAACTCTTTGAGGTGGCGCACACGAGTCCACATATTCACCATATCAATACACCACTATGGATCCGCTCCCTTCTCCCTACGAGAACGCCATCCATAGTACTCACGCTTATCTTGCGTATTTTAGGGTATCCACTTTCACTTGTCTATGAACTGTACAGGCAACCCAGAAGTCCTTTGCCGCGGACACGGCTATTCGAATAGATCATATTAACCCTGCAGGGGTGTACTTCTTCACACACGCTCTCACCACTTACCGCCATGTACACCTCGTGTATCTCGGCAACCTTCAAGCGAAAGCCTGGCGAGGGAGTCGGCCACGACCTGACTAACCACACAAGTCTCTTGTCCAGGTTTATCGCCTATTCAGGTTCCATCTGCAAGGAGATCCGGCCGGGGTGTCGCTCACGGCCCCAAACGATGTGTGCAGGGTTCCTAAGCCCACCTCGACGGGTGGATCTATGCTGGTACACCGTGCCACTGTGCCTAGTATGTCCCAAGCCCACCTGTACCGGGTGCCACTTGGTAGACTACTAACACTACCTACAAACACCAGAAACTAGTTGCAACTCCTGGACAGAGATCAAGTTGATTAATAAGTCGAGAGGGCTTGGAGCGCCCGGAGCCCAATGTGTGGTAGTAACTGATCATGGATCACAAACACAAAACTCAGTTCCTGAGGACGGCTGCAATGAGACAACCCACCATGTACTCCTACATGGCCTCTCACCGCTACCTTTACCAAATCGTGTTCACACACATAGCTCTCAACAGTAGGACATGTTTTACACACCTCCGATTCATTCCCAATGAATCAGACCTGACTCAACTCTAAGCAGTAGCAGGCATGACAAACAAGCATGAATGAGTAGGCACAACAGGGCTCAAACAACTCCTACTCATGCTAGTGGGTTTCATCTATTTACTGTGGCAATGACAGGTCATGCAAAGGATAAAGGGGTTCAGCTACCGCAGCAGGTAACAAATATGTCGTTGTTGTCCTAATGCAGTAAAAGAGAGCAGGAGCGGGAGAGTGGGATTTTATCGGAATGAACAAGGGGGTTTTGCTTGCCTGGCACTTCTGAAGATAATATAGCTCTTCATCGGTGTCATCGATCACATTGCCGGTACACGTCTATCGAGAGGGGACAATTACCGGCAAACAAGGAAGAACACAATCAATGCAATGCGATAATATGATGCATGAATGTGACATGGCAATATGATATGATTTGTGCTGATGCAACTAAACCAGATTAAATGAAGTTGGTTTGAATCCAAGATTCAAATTCAAACTCCACATGTGGTTATTTAAATGCCATTTAATTGAATTGTCCTGAACAGTAGGCATAAGTTGTTCTAACATGCATGAAAATAGTACAGATGAATAGATTGGATTTTTCTGATCATTTTTCATATATAATTTATCTCATTTGGAGTTACGGTTGATTTTCTATGAATTTTAGAAGTTTATACAATTTTCTGGAATTTTCTGAATAAAAATAAATCCAGAAAACATTACTGCGTCAGCCTGACTTCATCATGACGTCAGCAGGTCAACAGGGGCTGGTCCGGGTCAAACCTGACCAGTGGGGTCCACTGGTCAGTGACTGGGGCTGGTTAGTGTCGTTGACGTGTGGGCCCAGTCAACGGCCACGTCAGCACGGTCAAAACTGACGCGTGGGGCCACTGCAATTAGATTAAACTTAATCTATTTTAGTTAGCCGGTTAGTTAGATGGTGGGGCCCGGCTGTCTATGACACGGTGCGGTGGTTAGTGGTTAATTAAGCCAGCCACGTCAGCAAGTGACGCTGGCGACGACGGCGTCTGCGAGACCTCGCCGGAGTTGCTCGGGACGGCGCTACAGCCCGCGGCTGGTCGCGCTGAGGGCACCAAGAGGGAGCCCGTGCTCCCGCGCATCTAGGGGCGCACGCAGCTGGGCACAGGGAGGCCGGGGTCGACGGCGGCGACCACTTAGGCGGCGGCCGGAGCTACGGGTGGGTGCGGGGTTGGCGCTGCGGCTTGCAAACGAGCCGACTGTCACGCTAGTTCTGCTCTACGGAACGTTACGAGCGCAACGGGTGCACGCACGGGACCAAAAGGTCACCGAGGCTTTGCCGGCGACGAGCGCGGGCGGCGGCGGGTTTCGGTCGTTGGCAAGGCGGCAACTACGGTGTGCAAATGAGAGAACGGAGAGGGGGAGAAGGAAGAGGAGCTCATGGGGAGTTGGCCGGTGCAGACGACGGGGCCGGGGAAGCGTCGGAGCAAGCGGGACGGCGAGGCGGATCTCCGGCGGCCGAGGAGGGTGAAAACGTCGGGGGCGGCGTTCCGGGGCTCTTCTGGTCGCGTGAGACGACGAGGAGGATGAGGGAGGACCGGCGGAGCTCGAGGGCGTGTCGGAGAGGCTTCGGGATGGCTGCGGCCGCGCGAGCGCTGGTTGGCGGCGACGGGCTCCGTTCGGTCGCGGGAGGGAGAGAGAGCAGAGGGGGATAGGGACGGAGGGAGAAGTGGACGTGGCGCCAGGGAGGTGTGTGGCATCTCCAGGGGGTCGGGGAAGCGAGCGGAGAGGCAGGAGGAGGTGGAAGCAGGAGGTGGAGTTCGGGCGCGTGCGCGTCGACATGCCGACGTCCTTCTAGCGCAAGGAGGAGGGTGACTGGCACGGGCCAGGTGGGCCGGCCCAGCCAGGTAAGTGGCCTCCTGGCCTTTCTCTCTTATTTCTATTTAATTCTGTTGTCTATTTTCCGCAGTTTGTTTTGATTTAGTTTTAGACACTAAATCCTTTTTTATAAATTCTGTAGGTTTTTATGTGGCTTGCTAAAATATATACAAAGCCACTCACAAACTTCCAGAATTATTGGAGTCATATTTAATATATATTAAATATAAATCCAAAGCAAATAGTTATTGGATTAATTCAAATGGCCAAAATAAATATCTCTGTGACTCCAAAAATATTGGTTTGAATTTTACCTCTTACCAATATTTCTATGGAATAACAGGAACATTTTCTTAGACTCATTTGAGAAGATTTAAATGTTGGTTATTTTTAGAGGTTTCCTGAGGCTTTTGAAAATTCCTCAATTCAAATTTCATTTGAATTTAAACATGATGCACACATGGAAGCAAGCATAGGTCAGGCCAGAACTAGGGATGTGACACCAAGCAACACAAATATTTTTCTTGGAAGACACATTTTCATGTAGCGATGACTGGAGAGTATTGCAAAGGTTTAAGCAGAGGAATTCATTGAATGAAGTTGCACAACAAGGTGATGCTTACACTGCTCCTGATGTACAAGATTCCACAGATGTTCCTAATATCTTTGAGAACCATCACGTCAATGACGTTGGCGAAAAGATTGCCTATCATGCTGTGGACATACAAGAGTTGATCAAGAAGAAGCCAACGTTCCATGACATTGAGGATGAAGAAGATGACACTCTGGGGAATTACGATTCAGACTGATACACATGGCGAAGATGTTGACACTGCTGCTGCGGATGATGATTAGATTGCTTTTGTTGTATTTGCCTGTTAGAAGATGTTTTTTATCTATTATGTGAAATTGTGTTTGCTATGAGAACTGAAACCTGATGAACGTGTTGTTTAGTATTTTGCTGTGAGATCATCACTTGTTATGTATGTTCATTTGTGTTTGGTGATTGTATGACGACTAAAACATGATGACATTGTTGTTTAGTTGTACTCATATTTGGCTGTGAAACTTGAATTTGATGACATAGTTTGTTGTTGGACTGCAATTTGCTTGGCGTCTTCGAATGGAAACAAAGCTGACTCGACAGGGCCTCTGCTAATTTATTTATTTATTACCAAAAGGGCCTCTGTTGTTTATTTATTTATGAGCAAAAGGTGATACCCCCCGATTTCTGTTAATAGAAATCATTAGGTGTTCACAACACTATGCCCAGCCTGCGACACAGGTTTCATTCATTACTAGTTTCATCAAAGTGCTCATGTCATAGCCATTGAATACATCACGAGTGATACATACACTTCATATAAAGAGACAATCATCCTACAGAGCACATCGACTTTGCCCATTATCTTCACAAGCTCTTTCATCTCCTCATTGATGTCAAGGCCGTTCAGCACCTGTTGCTTGGCCATGATTAGAGGAACTGCATCTTTAACCTTCTGCTATGCACCTTGCTCTTCTGTCGTTCCTTCAGTTACTTGTCCAACACCCCAACCTGCTGGTATTGGGATTTCTCGGCTAACCAAATAATCAGCATAGTTGCATTCCCCCACATCAGCAACTTCCCAGAAATACAAATCACACGAATCTTCCCTTTTCTGCATGAATCAAATTGGAAGATCATCAACCAAACTATTAAAAAAAATCAGCAACTAAAAGCAGCAGAACAACACTTAAACATATTATTACCCCATGATTTGGGCATTTGTAGAAGACTCGGCCAGGGTTGAGGATTGTGGTTGGGACGCGACGGATGACTCTGCGTGATTTGTGATACGTCTCCAACGTATCTATAATATATGAAGTATTCATGCTATTATATTATCAACCTTGGATGTTTTATATGCATTTATATGCTATTTTATATGGTTTTGGGACTAACCTGTTAACCTAGTGCCCAGTGCCAGTTTCTGTTTTTTCCTTGTTTTTGAGTTATACAGAAAAGGAATATCAAACGGAGTCCAATTGACGTGCCAATTTTTGGCGATTTTTATGGACCAAAAGAAGACCCCGGGGTAAAAGAGTTGGGCCAGGAGTGTCCCGGGGCATCCACGAGGATGGGGGGTGCGCCCACCCACCCCCACCCCCACCCCCACCGCCCCCACCCCAGGCGCGTGGGCCTGCCTCGTGGATGCCTCGTGCACCTCCTTGATGTGAGACCGACGCCAAAAATTCCTATAAATACAGAAACCTCGGGAAATTAACCTAGATCGGGAGTTCTGCCGCCAGAAGCCTCCGTAGCCACCGAAAACCAATCTAGGCCCTCTCTGGCACCCTGCCGGAGGGGGCCATCATCACCGGAGGGCATGGAGGAGGATCCCGGAGGGGCCATCATCACCATGAAGGCCAAGGACCAAACGGGGGAGGCCATGGAGGAGGAAGCACAAGGGGGAGAACCTCTCCTCCCCTCTCTTGGTGGCACCGGAGTGCCATCGAGAGGGGAATCATCGCCGCGATGATCGTCTTCATCAACATCACCATCATCATCACCATCCTCATCTCTTTTACACGGTCCACTCTCCCACACCCTGCTGTAATCCCTACTTGAACATGGTGCTTTATGCCACATATTATGATCCAATGTTGGTGTCAAAACCAGCGGATCTCGGGTAGGGGGTCCCAAACTGCGCGTCTAAGGCGGATGGTAATAGGAGGCAGGGGATACGATGTTTACCCAGGTTCGGGCCCTCTTGATGGAGGTAATACCCTACGTCCTGCTTGATTGGTCTTGATGATATGAGTATTACAAGAGTTGATCTACCACGAGATCGTAGAGGCTAAACCCTAGAAGCTAGCCTATGGTATGATTGTATGTTGTCCTACGGACTAAACCCTCCGGTTTATATAGACATCGGAGGGGGCTAGGGTTACACAGAGTCAGTTACAAGGGAGGAGATCTACATATCCGTATTGCCAAGCTTGCCTTCCACGCCAAGGAAAGTCCCATCCGGACACGAGACGAAGTCTTCAATCTTGTATCTTCATAGTCCAACAGTCCGGCCAAAGGATATAGTCCGGCTGTCCGGAGACCCCCCAATCCAGGACTCCCTCAGTAGCCCCTGAACCAGGCTTCAATGACGATGAGTCCGGCGCATAGATTTGTCTACGACATTGAAAGGTGGGTTCCTCCTCCGAATACTCCATAGAATATTTTGAACACAAGGATAGTGTCCGTCTCTGCAAAACAAGCTCCACATACCACCGTAGAGAGAATAATATTTCCACAAACTTAATCTGCTGACACGTTTGACAGCATGACATCACACCACGGCCCGGTCATTTATTCGAACCGTTTTTCTCAACCAGCGCTGCACATATTGCGAGGCAGTTTTCTTGACACGTCTTGTCGAAGCAGAGATCGTGTCCCCCTTATGACGGGATTCTCATCAATACGGACATGGGTAACCCAATCGTGCCCGTTGGCGTGACTCCTCGATTTTAGGCAAGTCCCAAACGGCCATGAGGAGGACGCTTGATATTCACCCTCTTTATAAAGAGGCCAAGGCTTGTCCTTTTTCCCTCTCATGCTCAATCGAATCCTTCGCCCGCCTCGAGTTCCAACACCCAAGGCTCAGGTCAGGCGCTTCGGACCTTCAGCCATGTCCGGATCCAACCTTCAAGGTCGGTGGATGCCTTCCTCTATCACAGAGGAAGACATCAAGAAGCTAAGAGAGGCCAGGTATTTGACCGGCGAAATCTGGCACAGGCTGCCTGCTCGAGGGCAGGTCATTCCCACTCCCAAACCCGGCGAGAGTGTTGTATTCATCTCTCACTTCCTCCAAGGGCTAGGCCTTGCTCTGGATCCCTTTGTTAGGGGGCTCATGTTTTATTATGGGCTGGATTTCCATTACCTAGCCCCGGATTCCCTCCTTCACATCTCGTTGTTCATAATCATATGTGAGGCCTTCCTCCGCATTACCCCACACTTCGGCCTGTGGCTCAAGACCTTCAGTGTGAAGCCGAAGATGATCGATGGGCGACACGCAGAGTGCGGAGGTGCCGTAATAAGCAAAAGAGTTGATGTTCCATGGCCAGAGGGTTCCTTCCCAGAGGTGTCCAGTTTATGGCAGCGGGAGTGGTTTTATATCATAGCTCCCCGGAGTGCCAAGTGGGTAGCCGCGCATGCCTTTCGCTCGGGCCCCCCACCACAACTGACGCCATGGATCAACAAGGGGCTGCACTGTGGGGCCACTAAATGATGTGCCGATATTGCAGAGCGCATCCGAGATCTCCTCGAGAGAGATGTCAGCCTGGTCTCAGTAATGCAAGTCATGCTAGTTCGTCGAGTCCCGCCTTGCAAACGTCGCCCCCTCCGTATGTGGGAGTTCAACCCGGAAGGACCGTGAATTATTCAGCACTTCTTCGGCATGACGCTCGAAGAGATGTACAAATTGTTCTTCGGACCACAAATAAAGTGTCCGGACACCACCGAGGATGCGGGTCTGAGCTGTGATTGCCCAGATACCCAAGTAAGTATTCCTGTGACCGAACACACTATCTTTTTATTTATCATAACATCATTCTAAAAAATAGCTCTTTGACCAGGACTGGGTAACAAAGGAGAAGATGATCAGGTGTTCGGCCCCCCTTCCCGAAGGTTTAGCAAATCCAGTACTAGCCAGAATGCTCGAGCCAGCGCCTTATCAGGCGCCCTCAGGGGAAGATAAAGGGGAGCATAAAGAGGCTGAAAGCAGGCCTCGCTCATTATTCATCCAAACCGGGGGAATTAGCGCCTCCGCGAAGGAGGATAACCAGGGAGAAGAATCTGAAATTCCCTCTCCCCAAGGAAGGAAGAGGACCACCTCTGAAGACCCGGAAACAAAGGTTTCCCAACGGGGGAAGAAATCTTCGCCAGAGGGTCCTGCCTGGGAGGGTACTCTTGCCGCACAGTGTCCGCAAGGGGATCAGCCCTCTACTGAGCTGTAAGTAAACAAAAGGTACTTAATAGCAAAAATATCCTATATTACTTCTGAAGATAATAACTGAAGCATATATCTTGCAGTTCGGATCGTAGCCCTTCTCGACAGAGTTCGTCTTTGGGGGATCTTCTTCCGGAAATGATGGAGAGCGAAACACCTCCCCCTGCCACCCCGCCTCATGAGGCGGGCGACCCTGAAGTGTCATCGCGGAGGGTTTCTACTGAAACGCCCAGGCTAGAGGGTAATCCGTTGGCCACCTGAAGTCCTCAGTATTCGTCTCCTAAAGAGAGCAACAGAAAGAGTCTGGAATCATACAGTGTGCGGTCGGATGCACTGAAGGATCTTCTGGAGCAAGCGGCCATCTCAGAAGCGCATCGTACGCTAATGGGTACGGTGATTGAAAGGGTTTCATCCGCCGAGAGCGTGTTGCATGAAGCTTTTATGAGTCTACTGAAAGGCTTTGAGGTACGTGAAATAGTGTATGTTTTTGATAGTACCGCACCCGTTAGGTGTGCCCTATGCAGATAGTAGCCCATGAGACTCTGGTTGCCGTCAAGAACGGCGGCAAATAGAGGATCATAGTCCTAGGTAATAATTAGACCGCCTTCATGTGCAGGTGGCTGAAGGTCCGGTGGCTGGCCGGACTGGTGAGTTTGCTGAGCTAAAGAGGCAACTTGATGCGGTGGATGCCGACATCGTGCTTGTCAATCGGCGGCTCGATGAGGCATAGGGTATGTGATTTCTCCGGTGATCAACACATAGTAAGCGGAGCGTGATGCTAGTATCTTTAATATGTTGTGGCTGCAGATGGAGCTGCCACCGTGGAGACCCTTCGGGCGGAACTTGCCCGAGCCAAGGGACAAGCCACAAATAGCGATGCGGCCGCTCTAAAGGCGGTCGAAGAGCTGAGGGCCGAACAAGCCGCGCATTGCTAGAGCAAGGAAAGAATGGCCAAGATGGCCGTTGAGTTGAAAGATGCCGCCGACCATTACCAGCTTCTTAAAAAAGAAAGCCGAGCGAAGGCGACGGACCTAGAGAAGGCCATGGTAGCAGCCAAGGAAGCCCGCTCCAAAATCAGAGCGGCAAAGCAGGAGCTGCTCAAGATGGAGATATCGCGGCTGGGAAGCCCTTTTTGTTGCGGACTAAGTTCAGATATCCAAAGTATGCCCCTCTTGATCAACTATGGAGTTCTACAAACGCCTATGTGGATTTGGCAGCAAGTGCTGCTGATGCAGCCGAGTACTTCAAGGATCAAAAAGATCGTGAAGTGGAAAAGTTGTTCTGGTCACAGTTCCATGCTCTAGTGCGTCCGCTGCTGTTGAATGAGCGAATGGCCGAGTGGGCCGAGCTCCATAGGTTGTTCGGACTTACCATGAGGTCTGTTGTGGATCATCTGTGGCCGGAAGGGCCAAGGCCGAATAGTTACTTTAGTTTAGTGCAACAATTCCTTGGTGATGTGCCACATATCGATGCTATGAAGAGGTCGGCGTGCATAGAGAGTGCGCGGATGGCACTTGCCCATGTCAAGACATACTGGGCAGAGACGGAGGCCACCACTATTGCAACACAGGGTTCGGCCATGGGTCGAGTAGCTACCGAGCACTACTTTGAAGAAGTCCTTGAAGGCGCTCGTTCGATAGAGGCTCAGTGCTCGAAGAATATTATGTTCTAGTGACATGTATTCCCATTGTAAAAACAATGTTTTATTGAATTATAAAGGTTGTGTTTAGACTTTTGCCTGAAAGTATTATGATGCCTCCTATGCGGGCATTTATGTATATATGTATATAACCTGAAAGTTTGCAGTTGTCGGCTTCAGCCCCCACGCATATAATGCGGGGGTGTTCGCAAAAAACGCATATTCACACTTGATCCAACATCCTGGTCCATAAAGGAGGTGGTAGCACAGCGAACGAGGCAATCAGACTATATTGCTTTAACACTTCCACTTAGCCATAGGAGTTTGACAATGGGACTACTATATAGCCCCTGGTACTTCCGCGCTCGTCCGAATACGGGGCGAGTACGTACATGACCGGGAAACGGCCCTTCATTAATGTGGAGTAATCCCGAAGATTCTGCTAAGTCAACGAGTGGTTGACCAGTCTCGCGCTTTATCATGACAGTCAGTTTTCGGCTTTCTCTACTGAGGTGCTCATCCGGATGAACCAGAGCACAATCGCAGTAGTTCTCCCGGTGCCGCCTTAGCCGATAGAGCGGAACGTAAGGTAGCAAAACACGGGAGTCGGGGAAACCCAACATTTGACCAAAGACATGATTCGGAGATGATGCATATAAGGCCAAACTCGCGACGCCGAACACTCCCTAAGCTGTTCGGTCTTTATAGCATATGCCGAGCTGAACAATGCCCTTAATAATAAACCCCGAGTGTCCAGGTACGTGCAATATCCTGACATGGCCACATGATAATAACGTCAGCATCCTTCTCGGTTGTATTGAGTATCCGGAGGATGTGAATCAACAAGAGACAGTAAAAAAGGTTTACGCAGGGTCTTAATCTGAAAAGAAACCTTTGAGCGGGACCCTGCTGCACGTCTGCGGTTGTGTCTCCATTGTGTCATGTCCTGGACGGGTGTAGCACGATTGTCATCTGTAAAAGAGAAGAACTTAGGTGAAAGTTGCCGTGCCAGAAAATTGGTTATTATCAATAAGCCATTAAAATTCAGGATAAATCAAGTTGAGCCGAACTAGCCCTGATTAACGCGGGAAGCCCCTGGTACTGTCTATGAGGGTTTAACCATCAAACCAATCTCATGTATATGTAGTGATGCGCCAGACTCTTCTAACCGTGTCCGTGGTCTTGACGACCTGTCATTTATTCTGGTTGGTGAGGCCGTCTAGTGCTCGGCTGTTAAAGCCGCCGCACGTTCTTCCACGCGTAGAGAACACTCAACATTTCCACTAACTGTGATGGTGCCACATGGACCAAGCATCTTAAGCTTGAGAGAAGCGTAATGCGGTACTGCATTAAAATGAGCGAAAGCCGCTCTTCCAAGTAGTGCTTGATAGCCACTTCGGAATGGAGCGATGTAGAAAGTTAACTTTTTGCTTCGGAAGTTGTCGGAAGAACCGAATACAACCTCTAGTAATAGAGAGCCCGTGCAGCGGGCCTCTTGGCCTGGTATTACTCCCTTGAAGGTAGTATTACTGCGGCTGATTTTTGTTGGGTCTATCCCCATTTTGCGGACTGTGTCCTGATATATCAGGTTTAGACCACTGTCGCCGTCCATAAGGACTCGTGTGAGATGGTATCCGTTTATTATTGGGTCTAACACCAAGGCAGCCAATCCTTCGTGTCGGATGCTTGTCGCATGATCCTTGCGATCGAAAGTGATCGGGCAGGCCAACCAGGGGGTGAACTTGGGGGTGATGGGCTCTACGGCGCGTATGTCTCGGAGTGCATGTTTTCTTCTCCTCTTCGTCACATGGATCATGTTTACTGTTTTAACCTCTGGTGGGAATTTTTTCTGTCCTCGAGTGCTTTGCTGGTGAGGTTCGTCCTCGTCTTCGCTTGGTGTCTCCCCCCCCCCTTTGTGTTCGGCGTTAAGCTTACCGGCCTGCTTGAAGACCCAGCATTCTCAGTGGGTGTGATTTGCAGGTTTATCGGGGGTGCCATGAATCTGACATAGTTTGTCTAGAATCTTGTTTAGGCTGGACGGTCCATCTCTTCTGCCTTTGAAAGGCTTTTTCCGCTAACCTGGTCGAGAACCCCTGAATCCGGCGTTTAACGCCGTATTATCAGGGTTGTATTCTTTATTTCGATGCTTGCTTTTACTGCGTCGTGGTTTTCCATTGCCATCCCTGACTTCGGATGTGTTTGGGTTGCTAGTGCTACTGCGGGCTAACCAACTATCTTCGCCCATGCAAAAGCGGGTCATGAGGCTTGTCAGGGCTTCCATTGTTCTCGGTTTTTCTTGGCCGAGGTGTCTGGCGAGCCATTCATCTCGGACGCTGTGCTTGAAAGCTGCTAAGGCTTCGGCGTCCAGACAGTCGATGATTTGGTTCTTCTTAGTGAGAAACCAGTTCCAAAGCTTTCGGGCTGACTCTCCGGGCTGTTGAATTATATGACTTAAATCGTCTGCATCCAGAGGTCGGACATAGGTCCCTTGGAAATTAGCCCGGAAAGCATCCTCGAGCTCCTCCCAACTTCCAATTGAGTTTTCGGGGAGGCTTTTCAGCCAGTGCCGAGCTGGTCCTTTAAGCTTGAGGGGCAAGTACTTGATGGCGTGGAGGTCGTCTCCGCGAGCCATATGGATATGGAGGATAAAGTCCTCAATCCAGACCCCAGGGTCTGTGGTCCCGTCGTACGCCTCTATGTTCACTGGTTTGAATCCTTCTGGGAATTCGTGGTCCAGCACCTCATCGGTGAAACATAGGGGGTGTGCGGCTCCCCTGTATTTGGATGTATCATGGCGTTCGGACAGTTGTAGTATTCGGTTTTGATTTTGTGCCGGAGCGCGCTTCCTAGATCCATAGATGGATCGGGTCATACTGGATTTTTTGCGCAAGTCCTCACGTAGATCGTGTGTTGACTTATGTGTGGCCTTGTTAGCCGCTCTATCGCCGGTCACAAGGTGGTTGATCCGGTCGGTTGGCCGTTTCATTTTTCGGCTGTGTGGGCTCTAAGGCCTCATCTTCGAATTCCGATAATAGCTTGTGCTTTGGATTGCTCTTTGTGTGGTAACTTCCACAATACTTTTCTTCGTTGTCGAGCACTTTGTTCCACCTGATGTTGAGCGTATTTTGTGCAGCCTTAAGCCTTTGCTTCTGCTTCTTCAGACTCCTCACTGTGGCAATAAGCCTTCTGCGGAGGTTCTCTTGATGCAAGTGCGTTTCCCGGATGACGTGTGCATCTTCGTCCAGACTGTTTTCCTCCCCAGAGTGGGTTTGATGAGGTTTATCCTCGGTGTCGTCGTGTTCGGACATCGGATCCGTACTATGTTCGCCGTTTGCAGTTTCCTCGTGCTCTGCCGCTGGGTCGATGTGGTCGTCGTTTCCTCTGGAGTCGACTGGAGTGTTATTTTCTCTTGTGTCATTATTGTTGTTTTTGCCGAGACGGGATTTTGAGCGGCGCCTACGCCGACGCTCTGATTGCTTCTCGAGGGAGCTATTCTTCGCTGCATCCTGCCGTTCTTCGTCATTATTTTCTTTGGGTGTATCCACCATGTATATGTCATGTGGTGGAGCAGTTGTCCAGCGCCCTGTGGGAAGTGGTTCCTGTTCGTCTCCTACATCGTCGTCCATACCGTCGATGTCTTCAGATTCGAAGTCGAGCATGTCGGTTAAATCGTCGACAGTGGCTACTAAGTGGGTGGTGGGTGGGCAGCAAATTTCTTCGTCGTCTGCATCCCATTCTAGCCGGACATAGTTTGGCCAAGGTTCTACTGACAAGGAGAGAGACCTTAATGAATTTAGCACATCACCGAAAGGCGAGTGCTGAAAGATATCCGCGGAGGTGAATTCCATGATCGGCGCCCAATCGGATTCAATAGGCACGGATGCAGGCAGCTCAGAGTCCGAGGCCGGAGATGAATCCAGTGGTCCGGCAACACGGCTCTCATAAGGGGTGAAGTCAGTATCTGGCTCCGTCGCCACTGAGAGTGCGACCTCCGTGGTGGGGTCTATCCCTCCGTCCTCGGATGGCGCAATTTGCTCCGGATTGAAGGCCGGAGTAGTTGCAGATGCGATCTCCCGAACACTGTCCGACGGCAGAGTTACGTCATGCTCGTCGTGATTGTGCAGCGCACCTGACATGGGCTCGAATCCGTCGAAGATCAAGTCTCCGCGGATGTCGGCAGTGTAGTTTAAGTTTCCGAACCATACCTAATGGCCTGGGGCGTAGCTCTCGATCTGCTCCAGATGGCCAAGCGAATTGGCCCGCAGTGCGAAGCCACCAAATGCAAAGATCTATCCGGGAAGGAAAACCTCACCCTGGACCGCATCATTACCGATGATCGAAGGGGCCATCGAGCCTTATGGGGATGGCACAGCGGAACTCTCAATGAAAGCACCAATGTCGGTGTCAAAACTGGCGGATCTCGGGTAGGGGGTCCCGAACTGTGCGTCTAAGGCGGATGGTAACAGGAGGCAGGGGACACAATGTTTACCCAGGTTCGGGCCCTATTGATGGAGGTAATACCCTACGTCTTGCTTGATTGATCTTGATGATATGAGTATTACAAGAGTTGATCTACCACGAGATCGTAGAGGCTAAACCCTAGAAGCTAGCCTATGGTATGATTGTATGTTGTCCTACTGACTAAACCCTCCGGTTTATATAGACACCGGAGGGGGATAGGGTTACACGGAGTCGGTGACAAGGGAGGAGATCTACATATCCGTATTGCCAAGCTTGCCTTCCACGCCAACGAAAGTCCCATCCGAACACGAGATGAAGTCTTCAATCTTGTATCTTCATAGTCCAACAGTCCAGCCAAAGGATATAGTCCGGCTATCCGGAGACCCCCTAATCCAGGACTCCCTCAGATGTGTTGCCACCCTATGATGTTTTGAGTAGATATCCTTTGCCTTTGGGTTGATTGATGATCTAGATTGGTATGAGTTGTATGTTTTACTTTGGTGATGTCCTATGGTGCCCTCCGTGTCGCGCAAGCGTGAGGGATTCCCGCTATAGGGTGTTGCAATACGTTCATGATTCGCTTATAGTGGGTTGGTGAGTGACTGAAACACAAACCCAAGTAAGGGGGTTGTTGCGTATGGGAATAAAGAGGACTTGATGCTTTAATGCTATGGTTGGGTTTTACCTTAATGATCTTTAGTAGTTGCGGATGCTTGCTAGAGTTCCAATCATAAGTGCATATGATCCAAGTAGAGAAAGTATGTTAGCTTATGCCTCTCCCTCATATGAAACTGCAATAGTGATTACTGGTCTTGTTAACGATTTCCTAGGACAATTCCGCACACTAATCCACCATTATTCCACACTCGCTATTTATAATTTTTAGTAATATATTCTAACTTTATGATAACAGCACCTACTTTCATATTTTAGCTCTCCAATATTATACAAAGTTATCCACTTCATACCCACAACATAGTTTTATTTCTCGTTTCTAGTTGGAAGCAAACGTTCGGTGTACGTAGAGTCGTATCAGTGGCAGATAGGGCTTGAGAGAATATTGATCTTACATTTAGCTCCTTGTGGGTTCAACGCTCCGTACTTATCACTTCCACCATTGGGAAATTCTATGATGATTCCCTACACTTGGGGATTATCAAGCTCTTTTCTGGCGCCGTTGCCGGGGAGCAATAGCGTGGGGTTGATATTCTCGTGTATGCTTGTTTGCTTTCTTCACTAAGTAGATTTTGTTTTTCCCTTTTGTTTCTGTTTAGTTGTGGGTGAAACATACAAAAAAATTAAAGAATAAAAAGACAAAAAAATTAAAGAATAAAAAGACAAAAAAATTAAAGAATAAAAATACAAAAAAATTACTTGCCTCTCATGCCTAAAAGGTTTTTCAAAAAGAGAAGTGATTGGAAAGTTATGCATTGAAGAAGTGAGGGTCGACCTTGAGCACTCGTGTTCATGCTCACGGAAACAATGTAGAATTTTTCATGGAATTTTATCTGTAAATAATTATCCCCTTATATATATATATCCATTGTATTATAAAAATAATGTGCCAAGCTTTGGTTTTAGGATGATTAAATTGCTTGTTTACTATGTGCAGAACAAAAAAACAGAAACTTTGGCTATAGCGCGTGATTTTACAATTTTTTTACTGGAAAGTCAAATGGGTCTGAAAATTTTTGGACATTACTTATGTACAAATTTTTTAAATTTTAAAATTTATTTCATAATTTTTGGAGTTACAGAAGTTTACTAAACCTCCAGATTACTACAGACTGTCCTGTTTTAGACAGATTCTGTTTTTCGTGTGTTGTTTTCTTATTTTGAGGAATCTATGGGTAGTATCTAGGGGTATGAACCATGGTGAAGTTGGAATACAGTAGATATAGTTCTAATATGAAATTGGACAGTACCTAAAGGTAGTGATTTTCTTTATTATACTAATGGATCTCACAAAGTTTTTGTTAAAGTTTTTTGTGGATGAAGTGTTCGAAGAACGAGGGGTTACCGATGTGAGAAGAATAAAGAGAGGCAAGAGCTCAAGCTTGGGGATGTCCAAGGCACACCAAGTAAATATTCTAAGGATACTCAAGCATCTAATCTTGGGGATGCCCCGGTTGGCATCCCATCTTTCTTCTTCAACAATTATCGGTATACCTCGGTTTTTATTTTGTTCACATGATTTGTGTCCTTTGTGTTTTTTGTTATTCCTTTATGAACCATGATAGTATGAGATATCCCTTCATTGGTTTATAAAATGCTTCATGTGCTTCACTTATATCTTTTAAGTATGATCTCATAGAATTGCTCTTTGTGCTTCACTTAAATCTTTTGAGTATGGTTTTATAGAATGCTTCGTGTGCTTCACTTATATATTTTGAGCTTGGATATGGGTTAGTTTATATTAATTGTAGTATGATCCATGAACTTAACTTATATATTTTGGAGTATGAATAATACTATCATCTAAAGTGGGTTTGGAAGAGTGTCAACTTTAGGAACTAGTGATCCCGCTATTCCGAATGAGAAGAATTTTGCCTATGTGGAGAGTAGAAAAATTTCTATGCTTGTAGATCGTGAAAAGAATGATTTATGTGATGGTTATGTTGTTGAATTCATTCATGATGCTACTGAAAATTATTATGAGGGAGGAACATATGCTTGTAGGAGTTGCAATAATATCAAGTTTCCTCTCTATGTGCTTAAAGTTTTGAAGTTATACTTGTTTTGCCTTCCTATGCTAGTTGATTCTTGTTCCTATAAATTATGTGCTCACAAAATCCCTAGGCATAGGAAGTGGGTTAGATTTAAATGCTAGTCATATTCTTCATTATTCTCTCTTTATGTTTCAATTCTTATCTTTTATGTGAGCATCATTGAAATCATCATCCCTAGCTAAAAGGCATTAAAGAAAAGCGCTTGTTGGGAGACAACCCAATATTTACCCTTACTGTTTTTGTGTGTTTACACGATTAAGCTACTGTAGTAATCATGTTTTATAGCTTTTGTTTCAATAAAGTGCCAAGTAAGACCTTTGGGAAGACTTGGGTGAAAGTTAATGTGATCTTGCTGTAAAAAACAGAAACTTTGCGTTCACGAGATTAGCTGCCATCTTTTACAGAAGAGTGCTTTCGTCCTGATTCTTTTTGCAGAAGATTAATAGACAAATTCCTCACGTTCGCCAATTTATTTCATAATTTTTTGAGTAGCAGAAGTGTGTTTAGTGTTCTGATCATTACAGATTATTCTGTTTCTGACAGATTCTGCTTTCATTGCTTAGTTTGCTTGTTTTCTAGTTTCTATGGCTTATATTTCTCAATATAAATTGTAGAAATGATATGGTACAGTAGGAATTGTGTGATAACAATTATGAACCTTGTCTTTGATAGTACCAAGGTGAATGGCTTACTCTTTATCATACTAACCTATCTCACGAAGTTCCGTTAAGTTTTGTGTGATTGAAGTTTTCAAGCTTTGGGTGAGATATCGATATGAGGAGAAAAAGGAGTGGAAAGAACCTAAGCTTGGCGATGCCCAAGGCACCCCAAGGTAATATTCAAGGATGACTCAAGCGCCTAAGCTTGGGGATGCCCCGGAAGGCATCCCCTCTTTCGTCTTCAAACTATCGGTATACCTTACTCGGAGCTATATTTTTATTCGTCACATGATATGTGTTCTACTTGGAGCGTATTTTCAATTTTACTTGCTGTTTGAATAAAATCATTGGATCTGAATTATTAAATGAAAAAGAATCCTCCCATGGCTAGTTAATTATTTGACTACTCAGTGTCCTTCACTATTATCTTTTGGAGTAGTTTGTCATTTACTCACGTGCTTCACGTATATCCTATGAGTAAATGGTTGAATAATTGAATATCATAAATCTGTATTTATATATGTTTCATATGCTTATACCATGGGGAATAATAACTTCACATAGAATAAGTATAGGTAGTAAACTTATTGAAAGTTAGCAAACATAGAATTGGTCACTTGAACAATTCATGAAAGAATATTGAAGCAAGAGAGATTTCACATATAAATATACTATCTTGGACATCTTTTGTAATTGTGAGCACTCATTAAAATATGACATGCTAAAAGGTTGATGTCGGAGAAGGAATACAACATAATGGGTTATGTTTTCTTATATCCGAAATAAAGTATATTGTCTTGGATCATCCAACATGTTGAGCTTGCTTTTCCCCCTCATGCTAGCCAAATTCTTTGCACCAAGTAGAGATACTACTTGTGCTTCCAAACATTCCTTAAACTAGTTTTGCCATGAGAGTCCACCATACCTACCTATGGATTGAGTAAGATCCTTCAAGTAAGTTGTCATTGGTGCATGCAATAAAAAATTTCCCTCTAAATATGTATGATCTATTAATGTGGAGAAAATAAGCTTTATACGATCTTGTGATGTGGAAGAAATAAAAGTGACGGACTGCATAATAAAGGTCCATATCACAAGTGGCAATAAAGTGACGTTCTTTTGCATTAAGATTTTGTGCATCCAACCATAAAAGTGCATGACAACCTCTCCTTCCCTCTACGAAGGGCCTATCTTGTACTTTTATCTTCTACCCTTATGCAAGAGTCATGGTG
>NC_041384.1:417887072-417890326 GCF_002162155.2 Triticum dicoccoides
TATATCCAATTGGATGTAAGTTATCATGAACTATTATTGTTGACATTACCCTTGAGGTAAAAGGTTGGGAGGCGAATCTATAAGCCCCTATCTTTCTCTGTGTCCGATTAAAACTTCGAACCCATAAATATCACGTGACTGTTAGCAATTGTGAAAGACTAAATGATAGTTGAGTATGTGGAGTTTGCTACATCAAAGCTCTAACATAGACCCTTCCTGAAAATAAGATGAATTGCAATTGTTTGATGACTGAGAATATAGTTTGTTAGTTTCAAGAGAGTTTATGATCTATACTTTAACATGTGAATAGCTTGTTACTTGATCATGAAAAGTTTTCTGAAAATGAGCTACTATTATGATATATAATGATGCTAGAAAAAGTGATTGGAACTATCATTGATGAAACTTATGCACTTGCTAGCATTCACACTCATAAATTATTTCTTTTATCATTTACCTACTCGAGGACGAGCAGGTATTAAGCTTGGGGATGCGGATATGTCTCCAACGTATATCTAATTTATGAAGTATTCATGCTATTATGTTATCAACCTTGGATGTTTTATATGCATTTATATGCTATTTTATATTGGTTTTGGGACTAACCTATTAACCTAGTGCCCAGTGCCAGTTTTTGTTTTTTCCTTGTTTTTGAGTTTTACAGAAAAGGAATATCAAACGGAGTGCAATTGACGTGCCAATTTTTGACTATTTTTATGGACCAAAAGAAGACCCCGGAGTAAAAGAGTTGGGCCAGGAGAGTCCCGGGGCGTCCACGAGGGTGGGGGACGCGCCCACCACCACCCCCCCCCTCCCCAGGCGCATGGGCCTGTCTCGTGGACGCCTTGGGCACCTCCTTGACGTGAGACCGACGCCAAAAATTCCTACAAATACAGAAACCTCAGAAAATTAACCTAGATCGGGAGTTCCGCCGCCAGAAGCCTCCGTAGCCACCGAAAACCAATCTAGGCCCTTGTCGGTGTACTAGAGTAGGGGTACCCTAGTACCCCGAACTTGTGCACGGGCAGTTGCAGCGCCCCGCGGCAAGGCTTGCCGGGTGACCGCCAAGACCCTCCGTGGTTCCCTTGAAGACCATTCAAGAACAAAGTACTCAAACCAAGGCCCCTGCAAGAGGAGCTTGCCGGGAAGGCCAACCAAGGCCCCGGCAAGAGGATCTTGCTAGGAAGAGACAAGACCCCGGCAAGAGGAGCTTGCCGGGAAGGCCACTCAAGGCATACCAAGAAAGCTTGCCGCGACGCGCCCTGCGTCCCGGCAAGATCCGGCGAGCGACAAGCTTCCGGACGCGACAAGATGACGACCGCGGCAAGGAGCTTGCCGCGAGAAACCCCCACCTCGTGCCCGCGCTCCAGCACACCTGCTAACGTGTCGCTCTAGGACTCTCCCAAGCACACGTGGCAGGAGGCCGTGCAGCTAGGGGTACGTGGTGGCAAGCGGAGATGAAGAGAAGGCCATCGTGGCAAACGGTGGCGCTCCTAACGGTCACCTTTTCACTGTTTAGGAGACTCAGACAGGCATTTAATGCCCTTGTCCCCTACCGTCAGAGTTAGGTAGGGTGCACTGTATCCACAGTAGCGGTAGCTGCACCTACCGCATCCTTTTCCATTTTTACCCTTCTAGTCTACATTGCCACCTGTGCGTGACCCCTTGAAAGTATAAAAGGAGGCCCAGGCGCAACGTAGAGGGGGGTCGGCCGCTTCGGCTCATTCGAAACACCAGAAACACTCCCACGCTCAGTCTGATAGCGTCCATCGCTCTTGAGCAAGGATTCAATACACACAAACAAGCAGCAGTAGGGTTTTACGCATCCGTGCGGCCCGAAGCTGGGTAAAACCACTCGCGTGTACCGCCTCGATCCGCTCTTTGTGCGACCTCCGCCCTCGCCGAACCGAAAGGGGCTCGGTCCGCCGATCCCCATAGGTGTTCGTAGATCAGCCTTCCCCGACATCTTTGGCGCGCCAGGTAGGGGGATTCGGCGGCAGCTGTTCCGTCCACGTCAAGGCTCAGCTGTTCTTCATCGCCATGGCTCCTAAGAAGCGGGCGAGCAAAAGAACGACGCCAGTGCGACAACATAAAAGCTAAGTCGTGCGAAACTTTAGATATTTCCTTTCTATATAAGGTTATCCGCCTCAGAGATCTTGTTCTTTGTATGGAAAACCTGTGCGCGGAGGAATCAACTCGTAGCTAGTAGCGCCCTTACTTTGTTTCGAGTTCGCTCAACAACTTAAGTGAGCTGCTAGCGCCCTTACTTTGCTTCGAGTCCGCTCAGCAACTTAAGTGAGCCGCTAGCGCCCTTACTTTGTTTCGAGCCCGCTCAACAACTTAAGTGAGCTACTAGCGCCCTTACTTTGCTTCGAGTCCGCTCAGCAACTTAAGTGAGCCGCTAGCGCCCTTACTTTGTTTCGAGTCCGCTCAACAACTTAAGCGAGCTGCAACTAGTTGCGACAAGGTTGCTTGTCGGTAGCGACCCCGCCAGCAGGCTGCTGAAGTTCCGCACTCGGCGCTCGCGGCAAGGGTGCCTGCACCGGCAAGTTTCCCTAGAAAGCGTAGGGTGGACGTACAAAGAGAGGTTGAAAAGGAAGATAGCATGCACTATTTATTTGAGATTTCTGCATAGACCTGTATGCCAAGGAGCCTTCTCGGGGCTAGTTGCGCTCCATGTTGCCTCGAGTCCGCTTGGCAACTTGTGCGGTTGCGCTAGAACCAAGAAGGTAAACCTTTCCGGGAGGCGACGTTCCCGAATAGCCGCTAAGGGCCCGTTCCCTCAAGTGCTGCTGGCTGGATCGTACGCACCGGAAAGCATTCCAGCAGGCATAGGGAATATGCAGCAAAAGTCAAAATTCGCAAGCGAGTTAAGTGCACTTCAGATGCTAATCACTTGTCATGTTTTAAATGCAGTTATGGCCCGGGGGCTGGCAACGCCCTTAGGACCAATCTTTTTGGTGTCAAGAACAACGAAGTTCTTCGCCATAAGCCTTTCCGGCAATGATCTTGCCGGGAGCCGGTGTCAAGAACGACGAAGTTCTTCGCCATAAGCCTTTCCGGCAACGATCTTGCCGGGAGCCGGTGTCAAGAACGACGAAGTTCTTCGCCATAGGCCTTTCCGGCAACGATCTTGCCGGGAGCCGGTGTCAAGAACGACGAAGTTCTTCGCCATAAGCCTTTCCGGCAATGATCTTGCCGGGAGCCGGTGTCAAGAACGACGAAGTTCTTCGCCATAAGCCTTTCCGGCAACG